>NC_080042.1:79528630-79778382 GCF_012489685.1 Lotus japonicus | reverse complement strand
AAGCATAAAGACTTAGCTCTAACCTTTTTGTTATAAGCTTTAGCAATGCGATCCTTTTGCCTGGTTAAGGTATCCAACACCAATAGTCTTTCTTCGTCGAGATTGACTAATTCGTCAAGCATCATACTCCAATAATCTTCACTTGGAATTTCCTCTTGCCTTTGAATTCTGCACGATTGTAAATATACTTCTGCTGGTAACACCGCTTCTTGACCATATGCTAGTCGAAAAGGCGTTGCTCCGGTAGATTCCTTAGGTGAATTCCTGTAAGCCCAAAGCACTTGGCCTAACGTTTGATGCCAGTTTTTAGGTTTTCGACCAACATGTTTTTTAATCAAGGAGATCAACGTTTTGTTGGCGGCTTCGACTTGACCATTCGCTTGAGCATAATAGGGGGTCGAGGTTAGGAGTTTTATACCCCAAGATTCTGCAAATGATGCTACCTTTTGGCCTACAAACACTGTGCCTTGGTCTATAGTAAGTGACTCAGATAGCCCAAAGCGGTACACTATGTGATTCTGAATGAACTCGATCACCGTGTCCTGGGTCACATTTTGTAGAGGAATTGCCTCTACCCACTTGGTAAAGTAATCTATAGCCACTATGATGTACTTATGCTGCCTAGAAGAACATGGGTTAATTTCGCCAATTAGGTCTAAAGCCCAACCCCTGAATGGCCAAGGCTTAATGATCGAGTGTAATTCACTTGCTGGCACATGTTGTATCCCCGCGTGTCTCTGACAATCTTGGCACCTCTTGGCATACTCCATACAATCTTTCATAATAGTAGGCCAATACATCCCTTGTCGAAATAGGATCCATTTCATCTTGATTCCTGCCTGGTGGGCACCACATAGCCCGTCGTGAACGGCCGAGATCGCTATGAACGCGTCGTCTTCACTTAAACACTTCAGTAGTGTTCCGTCGACGTTTTTCTTGAATAGCTCGTTTCCCATGATGACATAGCTCATTGCCCTGTATTTTGTCTTTCTATCTGTAGTACCCACAGGATTTTGCAAGTAATCGACAATTGGCTTTCTCCAATCATTAGGTGCCATATTGTCAATGACCAGGATGTCGAGGTTAGAGGGGTTTAGTTTTTCTTTGACCTCGATAAGCTCTTTTAACCTACATTTATCGACCATATATCCTGACGCGATTTGTGCCAATTCATTGGCTTCTTGATTGTCCACTCTGGAAACGTGACCTAGCCTAGCTTTCGTCGAATTTGGCCAACAAATTGCTAGCTTTCGTGTAATACCTAGCTAGATTTTCACTAATGCACTTGTATTCCTTGGTAAGTTGCTTTATTACCAACTCAGAGTCGCCTTTTACGACGACATTCTTTGCCCCAAGGGCTGTCAGGATCTCGAGGCCTGATGTTAATGCCTCGTACTCAGCCTCATTGTTTGAGCAGTTACTCTTAATCCTAAACTTGAATTTCGTGGGGATGCCCCTTGGGGATACTATGAACATCCCGATCCCAGTACCATTCTTATGGCTAGAACCGTCGAAAAATAGCTTCCAAGGTTGGATGCCTACGTAAGTTATGATTTCTTGAGGCAAAGTATGGTCTGTCAGGAAGTCAGCAATTGCTTGTCCCTTAACTGCCTTTAGTGGGGCATAAGTTAGTGAATACTCGGTTAGGGCTAAAGCCCATTTACCAATTCGACTATGCAAGATAGGTTTGGATAACATGTGCTTTATTATATCATAATGAGAAAAAACCATTACATCGATTGGCTTTATATAATATTTCAGCTTTACGCAAGAGAAGTACAAGCATAAACACAATTTTTCGATCATGGTGTATCGAGTTTCTGCATCATTTAACACCCTGCTTAAGTAAAATATGGCTCTTTCTTTGCTATCTTCATCTTCTTGAGCCAACATGCTTCCGATGGTTCCATCCGTGACAGAGATGTACAGCTTCATTGGCTTTCCTCTTATAGGTGGTGCCATTATAGGTGGGCTAGACAAGTACGCTTTGAGTTCATCGAACGCTTTTTGATGCTCTGCTTCCCAGCGGAACGCATCTTCCTTTTTAAGTCGAAGAAGTGGGGAAAATGACTTGGTCTTCTCACTGAGGTTAGCAATGAATCTCCTTAGGAAGTTAATCTTTCCCAATAGTGATTGCAGTTGTTTCTTGCTGGTTGGTGGACTAGTGTCGAGAATGGCTTTAGCTTTGTTCTTGTTGATCTCGATGCCCTTTTTATGCACCACAAAACCCAAAAAATCACCTGCAATAACACCAAAGGCACATTTAAGGGGATTCATCTTCAAGCCATATTTTCTCATCCTCTCAAAGGATTTCCTTAGATGCAACAAATGGTCATCCCTTGATGGGGATTTCACCACAATGTCATCAATATAAACCTGCATGAAGGTTTCTATAAAATCATGAAAAATGGTATTCATTACCCTTTGGTAGGTCGCGCCAGCGTTTTTCAACCCAAATGGCATGACCACCCACTCGTATGTCCCCAAGGCACCAGGACATCGAAAAGCTGTTTTCGACACGTCCTCTTCTGCTATGAAGATTTGGTTGTAGCCTGAGTAACCGTCCAACAAGCTTAAGTATTCGTGACCAGCAGCTGAATCCACCATCATCTCAGCAATAGGCATGTGATACTCGTCTTTTGGAGTGGCAGCGTTAAGATCTCGGAAATCTATGCAAACTCTCATCTTTCCATTCTTCTTGATTACTGGAACCACGTTGGCTAACCAGTCCACATATCGAGCTGTTCTGATAAATTTACACCTGAGGAGTCTTTCGATTTCTTCCTTGATTTTCACCAACACATCTGGATGGAACCTCCTGGGCAATTGCTTGACTGGTTTCTTGTCTTCTTTGATGGGTAACTTCAATTCCACCACTTCTCGACTGAGGCCAGGCATTTCATCGTAATCCCAAGCGAAACAGTCTTTGAATTCCTTGAGTAATTTCACCATCCTGTCTTTTAGCTCCGGGTCAATGAGAGCACTGATGTACGTTGGCCTCTTTTCTAAGCCATCACCTAGGTCCACTTCTTCTAAAGGGTCTTGCGCTTCCATTTTCTTGGAAACATCGACCACTGGCTTCTCGAAGCCCAATGGGCCGTCATCATAGATGCAATCTAGCCTCAGATTGCAAAGGTCCTCGAATCCGCATTCCTCGGCACTCTGCTCGTTTTCTTCTATGCACGTGTCATCCTTATTTGTTGTTGCCTCCTCCTGGGGTGTCAATTCGACGGGCAGGATTGAGACACTAGCTTCATCTATAGCCATTTCTTTGGCCATCCTCTCGGCCTCCAAGGTTGTTCTTATTTTGTTTTCGGCTGCGTAAGCCGAAATTCGAGCCATGCTCGAATTAATCATCTTTATCATTGGCTTGCCACCCAACAGTGGCATCTTTCTCTTCATCACTGTGCCATCCACTCATGGCATCAGGTTTGCATGCTTCATTGAGGTTTAGGCCCCGGATGGGATCCAACGTTACTGAGTACTCTGAGTAGGGGTTGAAGTATTGGCTAGCCACTGTGTCTAAAGGAGCAATTGTGGCTAAACTCTTCTCGAAATTCTTCTTACCAACGTAGCTTGTTTCTGCTAAATAGTAGCTTTGATCTGCTTGTACATTTTCGACAACTCCATCAGCTTTCCAAATGGATATACGTTGGTGTAAGGTCGAAGGCACTGCCCCCACGCCATGAATCCATTCTCTTCCCAGCAGCAAATTGTAATTGGCCTTTGAAGGGACCACAATGAACAATGTGGAACGGGCTACTGTTCCTACGGTTATGTTCAACATAATTGCCCCTAGGGAAGAACCTGTCTTTCCTTCATAATCAGAAAGCACCATGTCATGTGAGATTAGATCCGCTTCAGTTTTACCTAACTTCTTGAGCATAAATCCGGGCATGAGGTTGATTGCAGCTCCCCCGTCGACAAGGACTTTGTTAACACCCTTCTCCTCGACTCTGGCCCAAACAAATAGCGGTTTCAAATGGCTCTTCATTTGCTCGGTTGGCCTTTGGAAGATAGCTCTTTCATCTTCGACAGATCCTCTCTGCATCACATAATAACACAAAGGATTGTCATCTGGTTCGTCGTCGACATAGTAGTCTTCCTCGCTTTCAGTGACCTCTGAGATTCTATCGAATTCTGCAGGTAGGATGGACACGATGCAGATGATGTTAAGCTCTTCTCCATCACTGTCGTCGAAATCTTCGAGCATGTCTTCATCCTCATCTTCGACAACATCCTTCCCTTTTTCCTTAGCTGGATTTGGTGGTACGGTTGTTCCTTGTTTGATGGCGTGGTCCAGCTGGTTGATAATCGACGCCACACTAGGTTCATTGCGAGAGTTGTCTTCTGGCTTTATGTCCCATAGTGAACGGAACTTGCCACCTCTTTCCCTCTCAGCTTTCCTTTTCCTCAAAAAACGCCTGAACTGAGTCCTGGTCATTTGTTCAGGAGCATAGTAGTTCCCAGAGCCATAGGAGTAGCTTCGTGACACACGGGAATTGTTGATGTAAGAGGATCCCTGGCCTAAGTCGATTTTCTGCCACTTAGGGTATGGTTTTGGCCTTGGAGGCGCTGGCCCGAACCATTGGTTTCTTGGCAATCCAGCATTGGGGAGGTAAGTTTTGTCTTTATTGCTTGCTTTCTGGCCTTTATGGCCATCGAGTTCCTGGTCTCTCTCGACCCACTCCTCGTGAGGGTACTTCAGTCTCCTGGATACAGGAGCCTTCCTCTGATAATGCCTTTTCATTTCTGAATCTTGATAGGCCTTGGCTGCGGATTTGTCGAAAACAGCGCTGCATCGAGGGCACAGCATAACTTCTTTCTCGCCATTTTTGCTGCGGGATAGAAACTCGACAAGGGTTTCTCCAGCCTTGGGGTAAACCTCTTCCAAGTTCACTTCTTTCTCAACCTCTGGTTCTTCGACAGCTATGTTTTCTTCTCTTACTTCTCCCAGCGTCAAACCCAGACTCAGCTTTTCGGAAATGTCGACCATGCCAATGTAGAAGGGCTCTACATAGTTGGCCTCAGCTATCTGCAGTGGATCAGAGTCGATCTTCATTTGACCTTTGGCTTTTTCATCATACTTGAGTCTTCCTGAGTCCAATGCTCCCTGCACAAGGTCCCTGAAACGAACACATTGTGAGGTCCAATGACCAAAAAAGTTGTGATATTTGCAATATTTCTTCCCTTTCCTTTGTTCAGGAGAAGGAAGTTTTTGGTCTTTAGGGACCACAAGCAAACCATCAGACACAAGTATATCATAGATTGCATCGCATTTGGCCACATCAAAAGTATAAGTTTTCACAGCAGGAATCGTGTTCTTGGGGTTTTCCTCCCCAAGTTTGTTTTCACGTGGTTTCAATGCTTTACAAACATAAGGATCCCCTGGCTGAAGTTCAGCCAGATTGACGTCATTCAAATCGACGTCCGCCGGGACTTCTCGATAGACACATGGACTCTGACCTACTGAATCCGCATCTATGTACGCTACCTTCTCCTTCTTTGGCCACTTAGTAGTCTTGGCCCTTTCCTCTGACTTTTCGGCCTTTAGCAATTCGATGTGCCTCACTCTATCTGCGAGTAAAGACATATCTCGAATATACTGAGTGTCGATTTTCTTTCTAATGGAATATTCTAGACCACCAGCGGCTAAGACAACTAGCTCGTGTTCAGGGACATGGGTGAAACATCGGGATTTAAGCATCCTAAACCTGTTTAGGTAATCATCAATAGACTCTGCTGGCTTTCTTTTAACACTAGCCAGATCCTTCAAACTTAGTTTGCACTCTCCCCTAAAGAACTGTTCATGGAAAATTCTTTCCAACTGAGCTCATGTATGGACTGACCTAGGAGCGAGGGTGGTGAACCAGGTAAATGCATTTTTGGTTAAAGAACTCGGGAAGTACTTCATTTTTAAATTTTCATTGATGGCTAAGTCTCCTGCTTCGATTTGGTACCTGGCTATGTGTTCTACCGTGGACTCTCCTGAATCCCCCGAGAACTTAGTGAATTTGGGGACCTTCCAGCCTCGAGGAAGTTCTGATTCGAGAACCTCCTCTGTAAAGGCTGACACAAAATGGGGTCTATTCGCGAAACCCACGTTGAAACCATGTTGGTTCAACAATTGCTCCACCACAGCAGCAACATTTTGTTGCCCCCCAGCGTTCTGGTGTCGAATTCTTTCTAGCACACCATCAGCGTGTTCTTCCCTGTTTACCATATACACATTTTGCAATGGTGGCTGCACTGCCTCGTACAAAGGGTTTGCCCTCATCTCTTGGTGTTGCGGCGCCTGATAGCGCACCGGGGCAGGGACATGGTTAGGCAACGGGATTTGGTTAATCCCTGGTGCCGGTTGGATTTCGACTGGTGCCCCCAGGGCTGTCGCCAAACGATCCATCTGTCGTGCCAAATGCTGATTATTGGCATTATTATTTTGGAGCACAGGGTTGATTAGCTCACCTATCTGTCGAGATAGCATGTTAACCATTTCATGGTTACTATCATCTACTTGCTGCCTAATGGCTTGAAGTGAACCATTATTCATACCTGTAGACAAATAAATTTGTGAACTAGATCCAGGAATAAGGGGACTAACTCGACTTCCCAAGTTTAACATTGTTCCATTTGCCCCAAAAGGGGGTATGCTGAATGGGGGAACATTTTCAGGGAACGTCGAATACGTGCCTTGTATGCCTTGCATCATAGATGTAGGCATACCATAAGGCATGTCCCTCGTAATCGTTGGAACAATTTGTGCCTGTACTGATGTAGATACAGGCATTTCTGCAACTGCAGAAATTGCCACGTTCTGGGTTGGCATACTGGTGCCATGCCCCATTCCAGTAGAAACTTCTTCATTATTGTTACCGCTACTTCCCCCAGGGCTACTCTGATTACCCACGTTAGATCCTTGAGGAGAGGTTCTTCCTCGATTACTTGCCATACTCAAAGTCTTACCACTTCTCAGGTGCATATAAATCACAATCAAGACAAGTAGCAAATACCAAATAGCATGCAATAAACCCAAACACACAAAATGCTTCTGTAAAACTTAGTTTTCACAAAAACGGTCCCACTGGGCGTGCCAATTTGTTTACACGGATTTTTGGTAAACAAATATCCTCTTAGTTCGACTAAAGGAAGTTTAGATTCGGGGTCCTTTTGAGAAAACGCTTTGCCAAAGTGTAGTGTGTGAACGAGTGTATTCTCGACAACAATAAACAACTCAAACGAAACTGGACTTTATTGAATATGAGTCGATTACAAAACAGTCAAGCAAACTAAAATAGCATGAAAGCAAATTTCGACAAAACAAGCTACACACAAGAACTGGAAATCAACAAACTGAAATGCAGGGAAACTAAAGCGTTGGTTCTGCAACATACTCCTCCATCATCACGTTCTGCTCTCGAAGTCTCATTGATGCGGACGTTTAGAGCTTTTGGTGAATTTTCAGAGTTTTTAGTTGGGAACCCCTTCTTCTGCTGCTGCTTCCTCTATTTATATTGTTCTTTCTGCCCATGTTCTTGGCGGTTTTCCTTGGATGCACGATGGCTTCGTGGGTTTTGAATTTTGGCGCCATACCCCACGTTTAGCCGATGGTCTTCGCGCACGTGACTCTATTGCCACGTGGATGGTTCTGAGTCGTGGGCAACCGTTGCTATTCGTGGCATCGTGGGTGTACGCACGTGCTTGTAGTTGCTTGTTATTCGGTAACTGCCTCTTCCATTAAGATGATCGAGATTTCTTCATCTTCTGAGTGTGTCGAGTTATGGCTTTTACTAACTTGTCTTTGAGGGACATCGTGTGCTGAGTTGCCGGCTTCGCCCAACCCTTTCTGTCGAGAAACCACTTTTGCACCATGGTGTCGAGAATTATAGTACTTGTAATTTTGGCTTAACACTTAGACCATGTGCAATGGTGATGTTGAGAGGGTAGTTGAGAGTTGAATGAGTGGTGTAGTGGTGTTGAGTGTTGTGTTGAAGTTGATGAGAGATGAGAGAGGTGTTGAGTTTTCTCAACATAGTTGAATCTGAAAAGGGAGGAGAGAGAAAGTGGCAGCAAATGATGGTGAGAACGCGTGACACGTTTTGATTGGTCGCTAGGATAGAGAGAAAGTGACTTGGAATAAAAATATGTAATAAAAAAGTGGTGGGGTAGGGTGTTGATGGAAAAACCATTGGAGTAGGTAAAAGTTGAATGAGTGTTGAATTGGAGAGAGAAGATGATGTTGAGTGTTAGGAAAAGAAAAAGTGGTGTTGAGTGTTGAAAACCATTGTAAATGGTCTTAGATTCCTTACTAGTGAGGGTTTGATGATAGTCATACACTGGACATGATTAACTGGAAGAAATATTAAGAATGTTTTTTTTTTTGTCAATGGATCAGCATTCTCACGGTTGCTAGAAAAAGAAAGATCCTTTCGGCCTTTCAAAAAAAAAGATCGAACCTATTGAATGCCCTCATGTGCTTTGGGCTTCGACCCAAAAACAAATAAAATGAAAGACGCGTGACATCTTTTGATTTCATATCTATCTCTGTAAAAAAAAAAAGCAAATATAATTACTAGAATATTTTATTCTGTGTACATAAAATTTTACTTCTTGTGCATTTACAATGTCAAATGGTTTTGTAATGTCATTTAATATTATGTCATCATCTTCTTTAATAACATAGTTTATAATGAAAATATAATGCAAAAAAAAAAAAAAAGAAATTTATATCTCTTGCTCGGATGTTCATCCACCCTATTAGATAGTTTACCTTCTCATCATACTATGTTTTCAGGCTTTATATTTGCTTACTTCCTAATGTAAGAACTTTGCAATACAAATCGTACTTATATCTTGACATTCCATTGTAATCCATTTGGATGCTTGCTTTAAGACTCTTTGTCTCAAATACTTCAGATAAACACGGTCAGGGTCAGTGACGGATCTAGGACCCGGAGTCAGGGGGTTCAAATTTTTTAAATCAACACATCGGTAAAAATATAATTAAAAAAACTTTAACATGTTTTATACATCAGAAATTATACAAGTCATAGTTGTGCAAATAGGTGAATTTTTTATGCAAATAGGTGCAAAACTTGGTTTACTAGTATAATTTAAAATTTTCAGGGGGTTCAAAAAAATATTATATAGGGTAAATAATTATTATAGCTAGGGGGGTTATGTGCAATTTTTTTTTTCCAGGGGGTTCAATTGAACCCCCTCACTCTAAGCTACATCCGCCACTGGTCAGGGTGATATAACAACAATTCGTCAATCATGAAAAATCTATTGAGTCTTAGAAATGAACTCCTTCCTTAGAGGTATTCTTCTTCACTTTCTTTCCTTTAATCTCGTCAGAGCTAGCTTCAACTTTTTAAATCATCATTCTTTCGGTTCCCTCGACCTTTTCTTTTCCTTTTTGGATTGACCAACTTGGGAAAAGATCCTATGCCAGGTTCCAAGATGTTGAAATTAAACATGATTGATTTTAGAATTAACCTTGATGTTGTTAGCTACTATGGACGTAGGCGAATTGGGTTCATCATCCCCAACAGGGACAAGAGGTTAAATGCAGAGATTCTGGAGGCGATTTTGAATGATTAAATTGGTACCCTCGGATCGATCCTCATCAATGTCGATGATCATCTTGGTTTGATCCGCAGTGTGTTGCTCTCCTTGAAGGTCTCACCAGTTTTGAACATAGAGAATTTTACTCTTTAGATTTTGAACGTCCAAACCAATTTGATCTGATTAGAAAGAAAGAATAACCAAACGCGAAGAAAAGACATACTCAATGTAAAACACAAAGCCTTTAGAAAAGAGAGAGATGTGATAAACACTTACTAAGCATATGACCTAACTTACCAAAAGGTGTTTGAATGAGATTTTGACAAGGGAAGTTCAAATTCTTTTCCGCACTAAGTCGATAATCAAATTGAAATACTTGTGCTCTTTAGGGCTAACGGGCTAAGGGCATCATCCAAGATAATTAGATCGTCTACCACCAAGTTGAAATGTTCGGCGTTCCACCCCAACGAGAAGATGTTAAAACCATTGTATTGTTTCCAAAATGACAACATAAGGTTTAAGAACTCATAACCAAGTGAGCGTCGTGTTGGCCAACTAGGACGACCAAAGCAAGATTTATCTCGTGTAACATCCAACTGAGTGAACGAAGTCGGTATGATCATTAAACATTCAAAGGCTGCCCAAATATAGTCATCATCTCAGAAGTCTTCTACGAAGGTTTCATTAAGACCAATCGCTTCAGTTACATGTCACACTGTGCTCTATAACTACATGTCTGATTATTTAGTTGCAAAAACACATTGTTCTTCTAAAACCTGAGTTTTTTTCTTCTCTATTTGCTTATACACTGACTTGAACGTCAAAGTGCCTTTACAAATACCTCTTTCCGTTGGGTATCACAACTTTACCATGCATGAAGTTCAATCCGAACCGTGCACCATCACCAAAAATGGAGGGAATCTTCTTGCTCATATTCAAGAAGAACACAAACATATACGTCTAGGTATTGTTACCTTAACTTACCTTCTTAAAATTGACTCAGAGACCTACTTGCAACTTTAATTAAACTATTCCGAATCCTCTTAGACCCAACTCATCAGTACAGTGCGCAGCATTACAAAGTCGCCAGCCGGCAACTGCACTCAAAAGCAAAAGGAAAGGCTATCAATCTTAGCATAAGCGACCTTCAGAAATTTTGGGCACTTTAGTACTTATAATATACTTATATGACAAGGGGCAAGGGTCACTTAAGAAACAAAATATAATTATATAGCGGCAACTCAGAATTAGCCAATATATATTGCACTGTTGGGATCGCATTAAAGCCAAGAAGCTAATGTGAACCATGTTGAAGGCCTCCTCTAGCAACCTCCTGCAAATTGCAATGGCTAATTTTGACCCTGGAGTGGTGGGTATGCTGGCCATATGAAAATCATAGAAAATAGCTAACTGGGACTTTTTTGTTTGTTAAGAGTAGTGAATGAATTTATACTATAAAGGCAGCCAAAGTATAGTCGCTGGCTAATTTCCTAATATAGAATCCTTCATATATTTTTCCGTTTTCTCTATAAATTTTGCCGACTCTGCTTGAGTGTTAGATGAAGACGAATTAAGAGTAAGCGGCTCAACCCAACCAAACCAATGAAACAGCGGAAAAAGTGGTATTGATCTTGGGCCTAAATTGATGAGAAAAAGGGGGCCATAAAGTTTCAATCCAATTGAAACCACATCATGAAAAATTCAGTAGTTATAGGGCTTCCCATGGCACGTGGAAAGTGGTAGAGAGCATTTATAAGCACTGCGATGATGATTACTAGGAAATCCTCCAAGTTTAAACATAAATTAACTTGAACTCACAGTACAACTTGGAAATTATGGATTACAAGGGACCCAAAACTTGATTGCAAATCAAATCCAACTTAGACACTTGAGCATTTTCCGTTGAATGTCCATTGTCCAATTGAAAGTGGTGGACAGTAATGATAGTTTTTTATTATGATTTATGAAGGCAATAACAAGAATCAAACTTGGTTTTTAGCAAAACTAGAGTTCACTTTTCCAATTTTTCTTAATGTAGGTCTTCTGTTCATCTTAGACTCTAATTTTAATTTTTTTTGCCACCCCCTTGACTAGGTTAATTAAACAGTTTAGTTGTATCATAACAATGGCCATAAAGAAAAGTTCAAAAAGAAAAAAAAATTAGGTGGTTACAACTTACAGCAGTAGTAAATAAACAGTAATTTAAGATTCTAATTAAAAGGGGGGAAATGGAGAGCTATTTTGTTTTCTTGCTTAAAGAAGAGGCAAACCAAAGCTTGAATGGATAGCTGGTATGAATGCCATCATGTTTGTATTAGCATTCAAATATTCCGAAAACACTTATCCTACCACAAAAACTACTAGCAATAGTTTCTTACAAAATGAATTCTTATTCCAACGTGAAAATCTACCGTATCACAAAAATGCATCTATACACGAGAAAATGACGCGAAATAACATTAAACAAAATGTAAGAAAAGTTGCTTTTAACCACTGTAATTTTAGCTCACTGTAATTTTTTACCTTGTATTTAAACGTGTATGCACTATGTGAATATATGAGAAGGAGATCACCACCAAAATTCATCAACGGTAGTCTTGTAGGAGCCGGCTAGAGAAAGAGAAATGACTCTTGAATGTTAGTTCAAGCTATTGACTGCTACTTTTTCTAACTATATAAAATACAGAGCTTCAACTCTTGGTGATGAGGGGATAACTTTCAAAACAAAAAGTTGAAATGACTCCTTGAAATATGAAAGGAGGGGGCATGGTAGGGATTAATTAACAGCTAAGTTAAACCTTTATGGCTACATACAGGGGCTAAGGTTTGTTGTTTTTTATATCTCAAATCAAAATCATGGCTTTGAAAGAGGAATAATGTCATATAATTTTCACAATTTCTCTACACATCTTATGTTTAAAACAGAAAGTGTAAATGTGCCTACAATGTTGGAAATCAAAGCTGGTGTTTAGTATTTCTTTTATTTAATAAGGGGAGTATTAATTATTAAACAGATTCATTAAGAGGATATAAAATTGTTGTTGAGAGAAAGGTGGGGATAGAGTCTCAGTAAGTGGATCCATTGAGGCAATGAAAGCCTCCAATTATCAAAAGTAATGCATAAATGGAAAAAGCTAAGGGTGGGAACCCATGTTTTAAAGTTAATGTTGACAATTTGACATTCATGTCCTTTGATGAATCATGAAACAAAACTTCAATTAGATATCTTTTCTATGGCAAATTGGCATGATTCACTACTCCATTTTCAATTGCGTAAAATGTCTTTATGAGCAAATATAATATTTAGTCCGGTGTCTGTATCCGGTCGAAAACTGAAGTAAGCAAGGACAAGATAGAAATCTCAAATTGAATATAAAGTATAAACATATAAACTGAGTACATATTAAGGGGTAGAAAAATAGTTGATCTCATCAAATTAGGTCAGGGGTCTTATTCCCATGCAAACCAGTAGAAGGAAAAAAAGGTAAAAAAAATCAGTTAGCTAGGTTAGGTATGTCCTGTTACTGTTAAATTCGGATTCCTGCAGTCAGGGATACCTTGCTTTCGTTCAATCACGTAATCTGAACAGTCCAGTCAAGATCGGTCGATTCATATACTTTCTTAAGATCTAACGGTAGATATAAATCTAAAATCAGAGCCAAATGATCTTTGATCGAACAACTAAATTGCCACATGACATGAATGTAGGAACTCGCTGATGGTAGCCAATCGATTTCCAAGGCAATTAGGTTAAGGTAAACATAGAGCAAATCAAATAAATGTTTTCATCTGTTTAATTATTTTAATGGACACTTTGCTGTCTTCTTTCATGAGTTCCTACATTGCAACTTTTGATGACTTTTTAAATGAAAAGTAAGAAGCATTTGGATCATGAAAAAGATTAAACCACTTTCTTAGTTCTCATCCAACAACTATTTAAAACAATGGTCAGAGACTAACTTCCCCACTAGTTTTCTTTCTTTTCATCCCCTTTGGAATCTCCTCTGAACCAATCCATCAAATCCAGAATCTGGTAACCATGAAGCTCTGCTGGCAGATTTCCATCCATGGTTCTTAAATAAGCATGAAGAGAAGTGTGAAAGTGTGCTGTCACCTCTCACACTCCTCCACTTCCAACAGTTTGTTTGGGCTTTAGCTTTTGGCTTCTGTGATCACCATGGAGGTATGCTCAAACATTCTCTCTGAGTAGCAGAAGAAGCAGATGAGCATTCTCCAAAAGGAGCAGAGACTTTGGCTACAGCCTGGCAAGCCGGCAAGTCACAAAAAGGCAATGGACTCCATTAGGGGTTCGAATGGCTAAATCTCACTCTAAACTATAGTTCTTTATTTTAGAATGTAATAAACATAAAGATGGTCTTCTCTTGAGAAGTTACCAACTTGTGCTGTTCCAAATCACTCAATTTGCAGCTTACTAGAATCTGTTTCTGGCTTCAGTTTCTGCAGATGAGTAGGTAAGTAGACTCTTATCATTCCTGTCCCTTCTCTTCTTGTGTCTGTTATCTTGTTTGTGTTTTGTGTTATGACCTTATGAATAAGAAAAGAATAGTATGATTCTAGTTTCTCAAAGCTTAGGATTGTATTGTTTAGAAAAGCTTCAGAATTCTTATTTGAATGTTGATTGAGCAATTAATTTTCATGCCTCTTGACCCTTCACCAATTCATCCCTCTCCTAAAGCATGAATTCTCTTTTGAATGTTGATTGAGCATTCAAAGTTGTTCAGGGGACTCAATGTTAAACTAGTTTATGCTCTTCATACAAAACGCATTCCAAAAACCGAATGTTTCATGTCAGCAAAAGTAAAATGGAATTATAAAACTAGGAATTACCTACCATTAATGCTTAGTAATTTTCAAGGTTTGTGTTGTTCATGTTAAAAGTACATTTACAGATATCAACTGTTGGATCTGAGTGTTCATAATGGATCATGTCTCCTTAAGAATTAATTACTCAGACTGAGGTCTATAACCAAGGCCACTTTTCTGGTTTCTTCTCCTTTGAATTCAGTGTTGAATCTAACAACCAAATAGTTTGTGTGTAATCGCCATAGCAAGCATGTTAATTTTGTGTATGTCTAGATTTTCATTAAACTCAACATTGCCTTATGTTTGAGATAAAATGACAGTCTTAGTTCTCCGTTGATGCGTTGGTGTTGACGCAATGGGATGTGTGTTTTCACGTCTGCATTATGCAAATGCAAACCAAACAGTCATTTTCAGAGGCTTCATATGTAATGGGGATGTTAGGGTACTGAACTTAGTAGCAGCTCTATTTTAATTGTGTTTCTACTCATTTATTGGCTTAGCAAGGAATATCAACCATTGATAAAAAAAAAGGTGTCAACCACTCAATCTCGTGTTAACACCCTAATCTGCACGTTTCCAATGCCCATTGCAATGGCAAGAAAATGCAGACTCAAAAGTTAAAACAGAAAATAGCCACTTTATAAAGTTAGCCAATTAGAGAGCCCTTTTGCTTTAAAAGAGCATATTCTGTTTTCTATCATCTATCTTCCCATCACAAGAAATCACTAATTGCCAAGTTTGATCCTTCACTTTCTGTAACTAATCCAAGGCTAAGAACTAAATTATGCTCATGATAAACAAATTCTACAGCTTTCGTGGTATTCATTGTGACAACTGTACTTAGAAGTAGATAATAAATACACACAATACACAATACTAACAACACCCTTTGTGATGGACCCCCAAACTGGGAAACAAAGGAATATACATGTATATAAAGAATTGGAAAAGGGGGTATGGAACCATTTTCAGGAGTCTTGCTCAGCTTTTCCAATTGCCTTTACCATGTTTTAACAGAGAAGCATAGAGTAGTTGATTCCAAGTGTCAGGTACTCCAGGCAAGCACCAATGACTACAATCTTGGTGTAGCTCTGCAGAAGCGCGTTCTGCAGCAGTCTTGTATTCCATTCTGTATATAGAAGGATGTCCATCTTTCCTGTAATCTGTCATCCTACTTATGTTCATATATATTACAGGGGTTTTCATCTTTGGGATGACATGGTCTAAAGCCCTCATTTTCGAGGGGTATTTCCTTAAGTGAGTTCCATTCATTATTGGCTCGGTTTCTTTGTGGCACTGTCCTCCTGAATTCCATTGCCCACCCCTGAAAGCAAGTTAGACAGTATTAAAATCTATTTATAATATATTAACAGTACATTTGGTTTCAAGTTTGATACTACTAGAACTGAGACGTGAGTTTAGGCGCTGCCACTTTATCTCTATTTTAGCCATATATATCAATTTTTATCATCTGAACAATATGAGTTGTTACTATTCAACTCTTGCAGTCCATCTAGACCCATACTCAACATTCTAATCCAATATTTATTCCATATTACACCATTACTCTATCTCTGATTCAGACCCACTCATCTACAGGAACTAACCCTTCTAACTCCAAAGACAACTTTTAATATAGAATTAAATTAGTTAAAAACAATTTTTAATCTTCAATAATACTCCAGTTACATCTTTTTTTCCTATTTTCCCTTTAAATCTTGGACTCGGACATTTATCACTTACATTATAAGTGACCTCATGGTCAATAATATTCTACAAAATTTGGTTTTTATTGAGCACAATGGCATGATCCATATAGCCGACCTCACTTAGGGGGGGGATAAAGCTTTCGTTATTGTTGTTGTTTATTATTTAACAAAACAAAACTTCTGTCATAGACTAAATTTATTAAAGCAATGCTTATTCTTCAATAATACTCCAATTACATTTTTTGCACTTTTCCTTTTAAGTCTTGAATAGCATCATTTTGTAGTTTTTATTATATAAGAACGGCAACCATAGCAAAAGGAGCAGTTGAAGCAAAATGGTGAAATGAGTTCATGAATTTTAGTTTTGTATTCCCCCACTGTTATGCTTTGCTGGGCTTTCTTTTTAGATTGGCTAACAAATAATTATATGATAGGGTAGTAAAATTAAAACTCATTTTGGCTTATCAAACTTCTGGAAGAAAATTATGCTATTTAAAAACCAAATGAAGATGAAGGAAAATTGGTCTTCTAATTGTCATGTTTAAGACAAGCGCACAACAAGTTTAAGTCTACTTTATAAAGGCATGCCAAATTGATAGGAATCAGCACATCACTAATGTATACAATTGATACGTTCAAAAAAATATGTATACAATTGATATCCCCACTTAGGAAAATTTAAATAACCATTATGGGGTTTGCATTGACCACTGCTTGTGGCTGAGTCAAATTGTAACTGGTTAATTTTATTGATAGCTGATAATACTAATTACGTAGATAATTTGATTGGTAAGAGGTTAACATGTACGGGTACCTACTATTCTGTGAATATGAATCAGTGTATTGCTATTTGCTAATAGATAATCTGGACAACGGTATAAAAAGTTAAAAACTACAAATACAGTCTCCACATTTAATGTTGTTATAGAATAAACATGGATTAAGTTGGTAGACTCCTAAAAATGGTATAATTTTTCTGAAAGAATCTGGTAGAATATTAAACAAATCATCACAATAACATATATAAAGCAGTTAAAGAAGTTTCATGCAGGACTAAATGTAAAAGTAACTAAAGACTAAAGAGGCTTATAAAAAAAACTAAAGACTAAAGAGGATTGCTGTGACTAGGTTTTCAACCTTTGAGATTACATAAATTATCCACCTCTTGTATACTGTGTAAGTGTAAACTACTAAGGTCTTTCTAATTAAATTTCTTTATACTAGAAGTATAAACTGATCTCGTGCAAGTTCAAATTTAAAAGTATATTATCATCTGGTTCTACAATCTCAAGCTTCAAACAGAAGACATTTTAATTGATATATACATAAATATATTTCCAATAGGGTGAGTGATGTGAGTGAATTTGGGAAAGAGAGTGGTGGTCAATAGCAGAGAGATAGGGATTTGGGCAGTTTGCATGTCTAGTTTTAACTGTTACATAAATTTTCAGCCATAAAGTTAATTCAACATATTTTAGAGTCAATGTAAAGGAAGAAATGAGTAGCAAGTCCAGACTATCAAACTTTGGAAGCTATGTAAAAGACTAATACCTGAAATGGGTAACTGAGTATCCTCTGAAGAAAACCTGAGTTCGATTGGCATTGATATTGTCGTCAATCCACTTAGCCCAAGTGGTCAATGCCCTAGTAAATGCATCCAGAACTTTGAGTCTTGGGTAGACATGGTTGCCTTCTTGATAATAGTCTTCTCTGTAACAGTACCAGATGACAGCAAAATAAAAAACTTACTTCCAAATGCTTATAACTTATTAAGGATAAAAAACATTAAAAAGCAGAACCATTCTGACAAATATCGTGAAAATTTAAGAAGAACCATTCTGACAATGGATTTCAAGAACACTTTGAAGCACCATTCTGACAATGGATTTCAAGAACACTTTGAAGCACGGAACCATAGATAATTTAAAAGCAGTGTTTATATATTAGACAGACTGAACTTACCCCTTCGATGTTTTCTCATGGGTCCACCAGTGGCCTGTATTGAAGACTATTATATCAGCATCATGATACATGGAAGTTGTCTGATCCATCAAATCCAACCTTAAGGTCTCAAATGACCCATTTTTGCCTTTGAAAGTTGACTCTCGAACAATAAACGGTGAGCTAACAAAATCCACAGAACAATTATAATCCTACAAATATAACCCAAAACAAAACATCAATGAGTAACATTACAAGGTTTATACTAGGCAAAATCTCACAGATGTACCAGAAACTTGCCTCAAACATAAAAGCATAGACACCTTTCTTCTTAAATTCTGTTCTCCCTGAAATTTCATAGACACGTTTTTTGTCCCTAATGCTTTGCCATAGAATACACACCATGGACTCCCACATGTTCCTGTTCAGTGAATCCCCCACAAAAACCAGCTTCTGTCCTCGCAACTTTTCCAGAAAATCAGTTGCATTCAAACTGAGGTCACATCAATATTAATCAACCATTCAACATACAAGGAATGCGTTTATTTATTCAATGGTTTAAAATAACTGACATGACTGTAAACCAAAACTACATTGTGGTTCTTCCAAATGCACCCCACTCACATTTTAGCCCCATAATTAACATAATGTATGACTCAGTTCTTAAATTAATCAAACTTGGATAACTTAATCAATCCTTTTGCTATCTTTAATAGGGAGTAATGTGAAGTGAGTTCGTAGTTTAAGGGCTGAATCACACACATCATTTCAATGAAGTACATTTCAAGGGATCAAACTACCATTATACTCAATTTGACACCTAAAATTGTTCACCTGTCCTTTCTTCCCTTTATAAAAACCCCAATATAGGAAATGAATCTCCTTTTCCCTTCTACCCCTTCTTCACTATACCTTTTCTTTTGGTGCGGTGAAAAATTTAAGGGAAGGAAGGTAGCCTACAGTGATATCCTATTCCCTTCCCTTTCCACTCTATCCCTTTGTCTCTGAAACTTACAAGCATTTACAATAAGGAGGACCAAGCAATAATTTACTCTTATATTCTGCAGAAATTTAGTTCACCAGCAAGATTCCCTTTGAATTTATTGTCACAACTCACACCAATCAAACTGAAACTCCATGAAAATTAGCAATCCTACTGATTCATTGTAATTCCTTACTCACATAAAAACATAGAAAACTTGCTTTGACTTTTTTACTTTGTCCTATTCTGAATTAAAAATATTTCTCAGTTCATAGTGTAAACTAGTAATCAATAATCATACCTTGGAATGTCACACCCATTTGGCTTCCATTTCCAATTCACATATTCACTGTCAGGCCTCCCATTAAGATGACAATCAAAATCCCTATCCACATAAGGACAAGAACCCAATGGGTAGTATGGCTTTGAATCATCATCTCTAACCCAACTTCCATCAAATATGTCACAATTTCCGAGGAAACCATCCTGCATTTTCTTCATCAACTCCCCTTCATTCTTTCCCTCCACAGCATTTCCATCCAACGACGAATTTCCCATATTGTTGTTTTCCTTCTGTAACCCTCCTTCCATAGTTTTCTGCATCACCGTGTCGGTGTTCACTTCAACCGACACGCTTAAATTCGCAGCAATTTCTCTTTTCCCACCGAGCAAGGCTCCTCCATCTTTAGCCACCCCATTAGGATCCGAGAAATTCTCTTTTCCAGCGACCAATGCACCTGTTTCCGGTGGAAACCCTTGTTCTTCAGCATGCAAGCTTGCATTTCCACGATGGTTATTCAGATTCCCGAGATGGGTTTTCTCCAAAGCCTCCACTGACACATTCACTTCACTTTTTCTCTGCAGAGAACTCACGGAAGCGTTGCTCGAAGGGGAGGTGGAAAAGGGGAAATGCCAGGAAGAAGAGGAAGAGTTTTGATCAGATCCTTGGAGAAGGACTTGGACATTGGGAACCTTGAAGGAAGGATTGAGGAAGAGAAGAGTGAGGAAGAGGAGAGAAGCACCAATGCCTAAACTGAAACCGGACAAGACCTTTCTCCTCTGAGAGAGAAATGGCTCTGAGAATGGTAGTTTCTTGTTGGAGTCCATGGAGAAGAAATGGAACAAAGCCAATGCATAGAAGAAGAACCGTGTTTGGAAGAAGAGAAAGAAACACAAGAACGTGGTTTCAGAGATGAGTGGCAGTGGCAGTGGCAATGGCAGAGAGTGAGTGGAGAGTGGGAACAAGAACAATGCACCTGTGTATTGTAGGGTTGTGACACTGCATAATTGATAATACTATGAGTCGGTTTTTTTTTTCCTAGGACGAATCTTAAAGTGATCGAAAGTAAATGGTAAAAATGGTCAAGATCTAGTTCTAGCTTTTAGGATAATCTTTCAAATTACAAAATTGAAACGAACCACCTTATTAAAATTGTAACTGATTAGCATTTCCATACGTTAAACTCAACAGTGAACAGCCATTAACTTAGCATTCTTTCTAAAATTTAAATATCAATGGTATGTATTCATATTCAATTCTCATTAAACTCAAGGTGTCAAAATATTACTTCATCAACAAGTCGTATATTCAAACTTTCATACCCCTTGAAATGAAATAAATGCAAGTTTTTTGCAACCAGTACTTTTTTAGTTCGACAGTTTTCCAGCCACAACTTTCTTTACCTGTGCATATCTCACCCTAAATTTATAAGTAAAAAATATATATATGCGATTCAGAAAGAAATTATAGTACATATTTATCTTTATGGATGAGTGCACATATGAAATCACGTTATTCAAAAATTACACATGATTATGGGTTAAGATCATAGATCTGTGTTTTTAATAGTGAGATCAAACACCCATTACGGCTAAGATTGTACATATTTAGTATCCTTGTCGGTTTATAGTATTAATCAAATGATCAGTTACTAACAAACTATATTTTTTTGAACTCACTAACAAACTATATTTAAATGTATAACATCTACGCATCATTCCACTAAAAAAACATCTACGCATACATGTAATATTTATTTACTAAATAATAATTTAATCATTGATGCAGCAGCTCAATGAGTACAAATGTAGAGGTTGAGGGTAGTTTGGTCAAAGCGTAAAAAGGCCAAAAGGCCATGAGTTAACGGAGGCCCAAAAAGAGAAGGAAAAAAAGTTAGAAATCCCACCGACACATACTTGTCTGAGGCGTCCCTCCTCTTAAAAAGGTGTCAACTTTCATGGAAGAGCATATGTTGGTGCCAGTTCATTGACATTTGTAATGGTGACACTGTGACACGTGACCAATTCATGAAAGCAGCAAATGATTCTACTGTCTCGAGTTAAACATCAAATTGATTTATGAACGTGTTGGATGTTGGCATGTAGAGATTAATTTAGTTGACATTTTACGCGATCAAAAATCGTGATCACAGTGTTATTGTATTCTTCTAAAGATGAATTGAAGGACGTCCAACATTTTTTAGGGATCAATTTGATTATTCACTTTTTAAGGGGTCTCTATTATGCAGAAATTATTTTTAAAGATATCTACATAGTGGTTAAATGTCATTTATTAATTTCATTATTTTCTATAACTAACCCACCAAATCAGATTCGCGATGAAATTCGCAGTGAATTAATATGGTCTAAATCTAATGCACTGAATCATGACATAACTTAAGGGTTGAGCCTATATTTATGCAATGTGGCATATCTATATTTTGAATGGGATTTGTAAGATTAAGATATTTGTTAGGTTCTCTCTTCGTTAACTTATTAGGTCTTCTAGTTCTAGGTCCTTGTTTGAATGTAGAATAGAACAAAAAGTTACCTAATCCTTATTTCTTGGTCATTTGCTATAATTAACCATGTATAGGGCTAACGAATTGGTCAACACATGACTTGTATGGCTTTCTCTTATATACCCTATAGGCAATGACAACCACAACATACCTATAAGGGACCCATTAGTAGTACCCAAAAATTACATGTTTGTTTAGTGTAGTATTAAAATTAACAGTGAATTCCAATCAGTAAAAAGTGTCTGTGTAATTTAATTCCCCGACCTATAAGCAAACCTTATTCCCATTCATTTTTCTCTCTTGGCCAAGTCTTTATCCTAGGCTTAGGCCTGAAAGATAGGGATACAATTTTTCTTTCAAAGCAATAAAACTTAACTACCAACTTGATAGGCCATAATCCATTCAAACATTATTATATGGGCTTGTCTCTAGCTAAAACGATAGTTCTATTATTGAATGACTTAGAAATATCATTCAATGAGCACATCACACCTAGAGTTGAAACTAACATACTTGTACCAAGACTTAATGATAACTGCAGCCAACCACTCATGTTTTATTATTAACTATTTACTCTAATTTATCTTCTCATCCCATGCTTCCAAGTATTCTTCCTTTGCAACTACCATCATCAAGTCCTCATCAATATCCATTCTCCAAATTTCTTCTTGAAATTACTATACAAGTGCCCAAGGAAAAGTTAAGCTATAGTACTTCTAACATCTCTTCAAATGTAGGTATCTATACTAGAAAATTAGACAAAATTGCTTAATGGAAAAGACCTGTCTTTGGGTTGTGACATCACCAGTACCCTCAAGCATAAGATTGAGAAACCACCTCTAACTATATTTTGTTTTAGTTTCAATAATAGTAAAAGCAAGTGGTAAGTACTGAAAATTAAGATATCTTCTCACTGCTATCAACTGTTATGCCCCATATTAGTTTTAAGTTCACATCCATACTCCTATGAATAGTCTAAACTCCAAGAATTTCCCCTTGCATCCATACTCCTATCAATGTTTACAACATAAAGTCCATTTAACATGGTGCACTATATAACTCAAATACACTAGCCCAGGTTTAAACACCTGAAAATTCATTCAGTTACTTGTAAACCCAATATTACAGGTCACCACTATCAAAACCAATTCACAATTTCCAGATAAAGGGCATATACCCTAAAATAACATTTTCATTAAACTCTAAACGATACATGTCAATCATATTGGAGCAAGATAATGAATATTATTTTAAAGCAAGTACTTGATTATCCATGATGCTCAGCTCAAGAATTCCAACACTGAATTTGTTCATAGGCTAGAGTGAACAATTCTGCAGATGAAGTCTAGCCAATGTACATCTGAGTCCTACACTTGGTGAAATCACCTGAGATTACATGATCACTTAGACTTCTTTCCTTGTTTTTTCTTGATAACTTCATCAACATACATTATGCCCTTCCCTTTGTAAACTTCAGGTGGCTTACAGTTCCGAACAGTAGCTGCAAACTGGTGCACCCTTTGCTTGTCTATTCCAGTGCAGCAAACTACATTGTTTTTGAAACAGAAAACACGAACTGCAGGAGGCACAGTTAATTCCACCTCATGACTATAACCCAATTTGAGAAGCAACAGCCGCCCTGCAGCTTCAGCCCTCGCTTTGTACCCAACACCCACAATCTTAAGAAAGCGAAAATATTTGGCCTCCATCAATTCCAAAGCAAATCGGTTGCCTAAAATTATGGAAAACTAAAAGAAGTTCAGATAAATTGAACCAAACCAGGAGAAAGAAAATACAAAATAGCAAGGGTCTGCATCCTATCTTCCATAGATAATAGTATAAAAACATCGACTACAATTTGTGACTAAGCCATTGCAGACAGGATTAGGTGCTGCCGTGCTGCATTTTAGTGCTTGTCTTAAGCCGTATAATTATCTTTCACAAAGATTTGGTCCTATTCTGAGAAGAATGGCCGCGCGAAAAATCCATAAATAAAGAGAATGACCCTTGTATGCCTAAGTTGAGACAGAGCTAAGGCTTGTTAATAGCGCGCTATAGCGTAGCGCCATGGGGGTTCACTGCTACTCCACTATTCACCGCTATAGCGCCACAATAGCGCTCGAAATAACATTTTTTGGGCTTGCCGCTACGCTACACTATCCGCCATTAACAACCCTGAGCTAAACTATGTCCAATTGTCCATAGTTGAAATTCAAACAACATCTCCCTCTGAGTTACCATTCCTACTTACACTCTTCAATGCGGTGGTTCTACGAGATTCTATTACTATCAATTAGGTTAATAAGAAGCAGAAAAATCTACAAACAATCTAGTAAAACATGAACTGCATCGAGGAAAATTGTTGGCCCTCCTTAGTCTACTACATTATGCTAACAAAATCTCATTCGCTACTAAAGATTGACAACCTTTTCACATCGCTAAACAGACAAGAACATAGAAGAGAAACAGCAGTCTTAAACAGAGTGAAATGTGAAGAGATAAAAACTGTTCATACCTGAACGGAGGTCGGAGGAGCACTGAACGGTGGGTACGACGGCGAACGAATGGGACGGCCGCGCGGAGAACGGCGGAGCTCCTAGCAGATCAGGACTACGGGGAGTGCGGTAGACGGCGGATGAGGGAGAAGATCGATCACGGAGTGTGGGTCTTGGAGGAGGAGCAGCTAAGATAAGTGAATATAACCTAATTTCATTTTGAGTGAGTGACAATGTGAAAGAGTATGATTGATTTTCTTAATTCACTAACGAAAAAAAAATAGGCTTAATTGCAACTTTGGTCCCCGACGTTTACCAATACCATGATTTTGGTCCCCCGCCTAATTTAATTACATGGATGGTCCCCGACGTTGTAGGTCGTGTGCAACGTTAGTCCTACCGTTTATTTCTTAATGGAGGAGACTTACGTGAACGATATTTAGTACAATTCTTTTATGTGGGGATATAATCTTAATAGTAAATCCTTGGTTCATAATTAGGTTTCATTCATAATTATAATTAGGATTTACTACAAGGATTTACCCAACCCTAAGTATTTTGTAACTCTAATTTTAGATTGGGTGGTTGGGTCAGGAAAACGTTTCACCGGCTAAGAAAATCAATCATACTCTTTCACATTGTCACTCACTCAAAATGAAATTAGGTTATATTCACTTATCTTAGCTGCTCCTCCTCCAAGACCCACACTCCGTGATCGATCTTCTCCCTCATCCGCCGTCTACCGCACTCCCCGTAGTCCTGATCTGCTAGGAGCTCCGCCGTTCTCCGCGCGGCCGTCCCATTCGTTCGCCGTCGTACCCACCGTTCAGTGCTCCTCCGACCTCCGTTCAGGTATGAACAGTTTTTATCTCTTCACATTTCACTCTGTTTAAGACTGCTGTTTCTCTTCTATGTTCTTGTCTGTTTAGCGATGTGAAAAGGTTGTCAATCTTTAGTAGCGAATGAGATTTTGTTAGCATAATGTAGTAGACTAAGGAGGGCCAACAATTTTCCTCGATGCAGTTCATGTTTTACTAGATTGTTTGTAGATTTTTCTGCTTCTTATTAACCTAATTGATAGTAATAGAATCTCGTAGAACCACCGCATTGAAGAGTGTAAGTAGGAATGGTAACTCAGAGGGAGATGTTGTTTGAATTTCAACTATGGACAATTGGACATAGTTTAGCTCAGGGTTGTTAATGGCGGATAGTGTAGCGTAGCGGCAAGCCCAAAAAATGTTATTTCGAGCGCTATTGTGGCGCTATAGCGGTGAATAGTGGAGTAGCAGTGAACCCCCATGGCGCTACGCTATAGCGCGCTATTAACAAGCCTTAGCTCTGTCTCAACTTAGGCATACAAGGGTCATTCTCTTTATTTATGGATTTTTCGCGCGGCCATTCTTCTCAGAATAGGACCAAATCTTTGTGAAAGATAATTATACGGCTTAAGACAAGCACTAAAATGCAGCACGGCAGCACCTAATCCTGTCTGCAATGGCTTAGTCACAAATTGTAGTCGATGTTTTTATACTATTATCTATGGAAGATAGGATGTTTTTACCTTGATCTAACCGTTCGAGAAGTTTCTCAGCAGCAAAGGTTTCACCGGCTTGACGCATAGACTTGAGGACGAGGTTAAACGATGCCGTATTAGGGACGACGTTGAAATCATCCATCTGAGCAAGGATGTCGAGCAACTCAGCCGCGGAGGCTCCGATCATGAGGTTGGCCCTGAGGTAGTGATTGTAGAGGTTAACATCAGGCATGTTAGGCTTCCCATTTTTGTCGAGAGACCTCACCCAAGCCTCGAACAGATCCTTCACCTCATCCCATTTCTGCGACGCCATGTATTCACCGAACAAGTTCTGAAGCTCGAGGGAGTCGTAGGATTCCGACAATGTGGTGCGGCCGGTGTAGCCGAGGGGGGCGATGGTGCTGGAGGAGGCGGAGGGGCGTGGATTGGGGTTCCGCCAATTCTCGCCGTAAAGAGGGCTGCCGGAGGCGGGATTGGGAGGGAGAGGGGAGGCGGCGGGGTTGGGGTTAGGGGTGGGTTCGGCGAGCTCGGGTTCTTGAGAGAGGAAGGGGAATGTGGCGATGGTACGGATGGCGGTGGGTTTGGAGAGAAGGAAGCGAGATCGATGGAGGATCGCCATTTGTGACATGGTGGAGAGTGTGTGAGAGAGTGAGTGTGAGGTTTGAACTGTGAATGGGTTTAACGCATCTAGGGTTTCTGTGCGTGCTTTGGATTCAGCCCGGGTAGGGAACGGGGATGGTGGTGAATCTGGTGAGTGATGAAATGAAATGGTAAGTTTGAGGTTTTTTTGTTTGGAGGGGAAATGGATTGGAAGTTGGGCTTTGATTATCAGGGAGAGGCCCAGTGAACTCTTTCTTGTTCAACATTTGGGTTGGGCCTGAAACGTTTTCCTGACCCAACCACCCAATCTAATAATAATAATAATTAGTACAATTCTTTTATGTGGGGATATAATCTTAATAGTAAATCCTTGGTTCATAATTAGGTTTCATTAGATATATTTATTGAAAATGATCGATGAAGATAGTAATTGGGGGATACATTTCGAACATGTGCATCACAATATTTTGTGAGGTTAAAACTCGCCTCATATCAGCACAAATATGTAAGTCAATTGCATATAATATAAGCGCTCATATTTGTTTCATACATAAATCAATTCCCTTATGTTGTTTGATTGGCTTGGATTTGTAACCTTAAACTAAACTCTCTTATATGACATATAAACTCTCATGGGAGGAGGGGGTATGAGGGTATCATCCGCGAAGAACGTGGATGCTGGCTCCATGGCTTCTTTTCATACGCGGAGAGCGGTAGTGCTTTAATGGCCGAAGCGCGTGCATTGAAGGAGGGTCTTCATCTAGCTTGGGAAAGAGGTTATAGGCATATGGTTTGTGAAATGGATTGTGTGAAGTTGATCTTGTTGTTGGAGGAAGAGGAGAGTAGGAGGTCTTGCCCAGTGTTTCATGAGATTGGAAGTCTATTGAGCATGGATTGGAATGTGGAGGTGGTCAAGATTGACAGGGATTGAAACACTATCGGAGATATTATTGTGAAGTGAGGTGCGCGCTCGCTAAGTTTGGGTGTTCACTACTTGGAGAGCCCTCTCCTGGAGGTGGCAACTTTCGTCACGAAGGACTCATTTTCTGTTGTTTAGTTGCTTGTTAGTTGTCTAGTTTTCCAAAGAAGAAGAAAAAAAAGGCGCCACCCCACTGACCCACTCCACTCCACCCTCTTGATTTCAGTTGAGCAAACAGAACCTAAATTTAACACCAGCAAGGCAGCAATGTACTTTACACAATGTGTTAACTGATATTTTGTAGGTTTAGTCCTCATCATACCTCACTTGCACTATTAACATAGCAGAAATTGTCAACTCAAGCCACTACACCCATCAATGGACCAGTTTTCTTTCTCTCTCTTTTTTGTAAGTTGCTCATTCCGAAGTCTGGCATGCCACAAGTCACATGGTGCTTGCAAAATGAATGATCACCACTCACCAAGAATTGTCCCAGAGGGTTAGCTCAAGTAGTAAGAGCTAGGGGACATGAGGGTGAGGAGGGAAAGGTCCAGGGTTCGAATCGTGAAAGAGAACTTTGAAGGAATTTTCTAACTTACTACCAACTAACCATTAACATTCGCCTAAAAAAAAAAACCACTCACCAAGAACCAGCCCAGGATTTTACCATTTTGAACTAAAAAAATTACTTCATAAGCTTTTCCTCATAATTAATTCTAACTTTAGCAGATATTGTAGAACCATTTCCAAACATGTTGATTGTTTATCCGTATGATCCAAACTAGAGTGAAATACACTGAAGATGGTAAAACTCGGTTAGGCTACATGTGATTGCTTAGTCACCTCTCACCAAGACAAATAAGAACAGGTAGAGTGCAACTACATGCAATTTTTACCTTCGATTCAGAAAAATTCTGAAGCAACTAAATCAACATTCCCACATAGAAGATACTTATACATGACTTTTCCTTTTCTTTTTACACACCTGTTGATACTAATGACAATGACATTTTTAACCACTTAAACTAAACCTTTTAAAAAGGGAGCTATAGTTGACAACCAAGATGCTTGTCACCTAGGGCCAGAAAGCTCCATGGCTTCTACTATGAGTGATGATTCTTCTATTAAATCTGCGTATCTTTGAGGCGGATTTTCACAAGACCGGAACCTTGGTGTTTCAATCCTCTGTGACTGTGAGGCCTCCCATCTCTCAGCTAAGCCATCCCCTTCCAACATCTTTAATACTTCAGACATTTTGGGGCGGGTTGTAGGATTAAACTGTGTACACAAGAGTGCAACCTGAACCATTTCTTCCAATTCAACAAGGTCAAAATTTCCCTTCAGCACTTTATCTGCCATTTGACTTAATCTTCCCTCTTGGTGGAGCTTCTTAACCTGAAAATTGTTTGATTCACATTATACAAAAGATTGGGGATTGAGGCGAAAGAGAACTTATTTTTTAAGCCTATTACCTAAAGCAAGAAATAAATAGCAGTTAAGTGGCAATATTTCTTAATCCCCAGTGCCATTTAAGAAGAAAACTACTTGAGTTAAATTTCTCTGAAGACAAGCTATGCCACATAAGAGAAAAATTATTCAGAGCGCCAACGAACCATTCAACCTAAGTTGATGGAATAAATATACTTCTAGAGCTAGTAAGAACTTCATATGCTAACTGAAAGCCTATAGCGAGTAAAAGCTTCTATAGCTAGTAAAAGCTTCATATGCTAACTGAAAAAGAAGCAAGATGTTAAGAAGAGTGGAAGTCTAGAAAAAGAGAGTACCCAATCTAGCATGACACCTTTCTGGTTTGTTTCTCGCCCAAAATCTAGAGCCTTATGACCTGTGATCAGCTCAAGCAGCAAGATTCCAAATCCAAACACGTCAGTCTTTTCCGATGATTGGCCGGTAGACAGGTACTCCGGAGCAATATGACCAACGGTGCCACGCACCGCAGTGGTCACATGGGAATCTCTGTGATCCAAAAGCTTAGCTAAACCAAAATCACCAACAACTGCTTCAAAGTCTTCATCTAGCAATATGTTGGCTGCTTTGACATCACGGTGGATAATTTTAGGGTCACATTGCTCGTGCAAATAAACCAACCCTCGTGCTGTACCTAAAGCTATTCTCTTCCGCCTTGTCCAATCTAAAGCTGGCCTACCATGAATATGATCTGGTACATAAACCCAAAACCAAAGCCAGAGTAAGGTACATTTTCAAATGGTCTTGAGGAACTTGAGTATAATTATCAATCTCAATCATAAGCCGATCAAGAAAATGTTTGCTTAGAAAAACACACACAAAACAAAGATACGGTAAAGGAGAACTAAAAACTGAAAAGAGAGACACCTTCATAGAAGAAATGAGCTTACCTTTTAATCTAGAGGCAACACTGCCATTAGACATATAGGGATAAACGAGGAGCCTTTCATTCTGAGTGCTACAAAACCCTTTAAGCCTCAGAAGATTCCGGTGGACAGCCAAACTTATCGTCTCGACTTCTGTTTGAAATTGGATCTCACCAGCTGCTGCACTATAGTCCTTCAACCTTTTAACAGCCACAACAGACCCATCATTCAAGCTCGCCTTGTAAACTATTCCAAAGCCACCTCTTCCCAGAATGTTCCTTGAGTTGAAATGGTCTGTCGCAGCTCGTAGTTCTTTGAATGAAAACCTTTTTAAGTGACCAACAAGGCGCACCTCTGGGTCGTAATGCTCTGCCAGATAACAGACTTTTACTGAGAAATCATAGAAAAGAGGATCCAAATAAAAGAAAAAAACATACCCACAACAACACTACTCCTGTATAAATTAAATACCAAACAAAGACATAAGGAAACGAGGACTTTAGAATTCATGTTGTGGGAACTCAACATATGCTTACAAGGCATGTAGGGAGTGAATCCATATCAGTGGTGTGCTCAGTGATAGCATGGCATGATAATGCAAACTTGATACTTGGATTAAGATTTTAAAAAACCACCAGCTACAATGTTAATTCTCAAATTCTACCCCTCCTATAGATTAAGTGTACTCCAAATTAAATTTTACATATAGGACTCCCATCCATTTTTTCAAGCAAAAACAAAACTGGGATAATTTAATTGCTCATGTTGAAAAAAAAAATCACTAGGAAAAAAGATCTCATATTCATACTTCATTTCATGCTTGATAAGTTTTACAGTTGCTTTAATGAGCTTAAAATCGTTGAAATTAATTAAAAATAGTCGAGGAATAATAAAATGAATTGCTTGAGTTAGAACTTAGAAGCATACATAGATCCATTGGAGGTGACTTAGACTAGTCTTAGGTGAAATTAGAACATGTCAATTAACTTTCACAATGTCAACCATGAAAAGAAACAAGCATTTGAACATGTGAGTTAAAAAAATGCAGCGATTTAAGGAAATAGAAGTATAGAAGGAAAGTAGGGAAATTTTTAGCATGGACTAACCATTAACATCAAAGAATATCTGTTTGTTGTGTCTATATCGCCACCAAGCAAGAAACCCAACTATAATCACAATGACAAAAGCAGCACCAAAACTTGCACCAAAAGCAAGTGCCACATGATAGCTTTTTTTACCAGAGTCTGATTGGGCTAGAAAGTCAAAATCATCACATCTAAGCATGTCAAACAATTGTTAGAAATGTGAAAATTGAAAGTAGAGGCAAAGATACATGTTATTAATACCTCTGAGTGCATCTGGTGGGAAGGAAAGTGGCTCTGGTAAAACAGTAGAACAATTGTTTGCTTTTGGACCACAAATTAATGGGTTACCCACAATCCTGAAGTGAAAAATTGAGCAAGAGATTAACCACACCACTTTGAAGTAAACTTGAATATGGAATTAAAGATTAGGAAACCCAAGATGAACTTACTTTAACGTTCTTGCCGATATTCGTGGCAAAGAACCATTCAGATTGTTGTAGGAGAGGTCCCTACATGTATTTTCAGTTCATAATAGTTAATATATCATTTTTTAAGAGAGAAAACAAAACTTTAAATCTTCCCTTGAGAGGTGTAAGAGAAATACAACAGGAAAAAGAAAAAGAGAAAGAAAAGAAAACAATGGAGCAAATAGATAACAAAGACATACACAAGGGTTAGACCTCCAATGTTGCTAAGAGACTGAGGGCAGGCTCCTGTAAGGCTGTTATTATTTAACCGCCTAGCATGCACATGAGACAATTTAAATAGAATGAGGAACACAATTTCATAACTCATAAGTCACCACTGAAGCAAGTAACAAACTCACAATAGCTGCAATGATTAACAATTTAACAATCTGCATGATGTATATGCTTTTGTAACTTACAAATAATTCAGGTTCTTGAGGTCTCCCAAAGAATTAGGTATGTCACCACTAAATGCATTATTGGAGAGATCAAGTGTCAGAAGCTTTTCTAGGCTTCCAATTGCTGCTGGAATCTGACCAGAAATGGAATTGTTCTGAAGATAACTGCATATTGGTACAATTATTTAAGCATCAATGTGGTTGGCCTGCACTTGGCTTATAACTCCTTGGGAAGTCTTCACTCTATGTAGTGGAACTATAAGAATAAAAGCACTGATGCAAAACCCATATATGAAGGATCTTTATAAAAGTTAACATAGACTTACACATATTGTAAGTTAGTAAGGTTTCCAATCCAAGGAGACAGTGTCCCAGACAAATTCTGACTAGGCAATCCCCTGCAAGTAAGAACTTCCTTTCAGTGAAAATCAAATTAGCAAAAGTGTTTTTGGTTCATTTTATATTCAAGACCTTTTGAAACTTGTTTGCCACCTTTAAAAACATATAAAATCTAAACAACTCACAATGCAGAAACAAAGCCATCTGGAGAACAAGTAATCATGCCCCAGCTGCATGGATCCACTGAATTAATATCCCAATTCTCCAGGACATTGTGAGGATCATTCAACTCATCCTTTATCTTTATCAGAGCTACAACTGTTCAAGGAATAAACAAAAAAGTGTAAGAACTTCCATATGAAAAATCTCTGCTGCTTTATGATAGGGAATTAGATAGTACTTCAATTCTCCAGGAAAAGAAAAAAGGAAAATATGTAAAAAAAGTAGCATCAAAATTAAGTTTCCTACTATTATGCCAACTAATTTCCAACATAACTAAATTTGCCAATATGCTCAATGACCATAAATTATCAATTTACAATGTTCCTCTTCATAAATTTCACAACAAATACAATAAAAAGAAAAGAAAAATTCCCAACAAGAATTAACCTTCAAAGTTTATGCCAGAAGGAGAAAGAGCAGCAGAAGATATCTCCATCAACACCAGAAGAAGCAAACCAAGGATCCAGAAAACTAAGCTACAACAATGTTCCATACTCTATTATCAGTTGAGTAACTTTGCCTCTCTTACAAAACCAGTAGCCAATGCTTAAAGCCAAAGGCACCATAATTAGCCTCAGGACTCATCATTATCACAGAGAAGGTCCAGTCTGTATCACCTTATCCAAAAAAGCCACTCTATGTAAGAATCAGATTCCCATACCAACTGTTACCAAAACAGTAACTTTTTCAAAGACCGAATTCAATGAGCATCAAATCAACAGAACCCAGATGCGAAAACTGCTTCTTCTTTAATCCCCACCACAGACAGAACCAACTTGAAGCCTGAAATTCTGAGATCCTTGAGAAAAGTGAGTGGTGAGTTTGGTGTCTACAGGGTTTGGACAATCACCACCAAATTCAATGTGAATATTATGTGATTGGTTTCTACTACACCATTATCTTTTGCAGTTGCAGGGAATGAAAAGGAGCTGAACATGGAACACGTTTACAACCAAAGAAAGAACGAAACAAAGGACAGAACAAAATGCCAAAGTGGACACAAATGTAGATGCACAAACACAAACAGTTAACAAAATTTCTTCAAAAATTATTGCCTTTTGTAAAAAGCAGCTCAAATAATTATAAAGTAGCTAAAAAAACATGGAGATTGAGAGTGATGGGATGTGTGGGATTGAGGAAAGAGAATAATGAGAATAGGATGAGCCTATGCAAAAGAAGAGTATTAATTTTTAGGCTTAATCCTCATATTACTCCCTGTCTTTGTGTCGCCGTCTAAACCAGGTCCCTGACCGGAAAAAATTGTGGATTAAATCCCTCTCTTTTAAAAACGTATGGAGTCAGTCCTCGCCGGAGCTCCGAGCTCCGACGAGTGATGAAATGGCACGCTGATTGGGTTAATGAAGCTGATGTGGCATTAAAAAAAAAATTACACAACCTAAAATTAAATTAAATTAAAAATAATAATAATACCAAGTAACCTAATTTGATTAATAAAAACAAATCCCCCAAAATTAGCCCCAATTCGGCAATTCCCCCCCCCCCCCCCCAAATTTCCAATCAACCCAGAACAAAACCTTTTTTAATCATCTTCATCATCCATTATTTTTCAATTATCTTCATCTTCATGAAGATCTTCAAGTTTTCTGAACCTGAATCTTTCATCTTCATCTTCATGTCTAATTACAATTCATATTTTTTTAACCAACCGGTGATTCCAGGATTAAGATATATTGCTTTGATTACATTAGTTGCAATTTATCATTTTTGTTTATCTAAATTACGGTGCCTCTTAATTTGGAATGGGAGTATTTCATTTACTTTACTGTCAAGTTCTACCTTTGATGCAATTGCATTGCCATATCATACTTCCCATGTATCTTTAATTTCAAAAAAAAAAGATTAAGATGGATGGAAATGAAGATGAGAAGAAAAATCCCATAACACAAAAGAAAAGAACCCAGAAGTGGAAAACCCAGATCTGTTCCCTACAACGACACTAAGGCAGACCCAAAACGAAATGCACCTCACAACCAGATCTGTTATACACCTAGGGAGAGCAAATGACAAAATCCCACAATAGAGACATGGCACATCAGGAAACAGACAGATAGAGCAGCACCAGTGCAGAAAATTCAAAACAGCCAACAAACGCACCAGAAGAAAAACAACATCACCTCCCGCCATCCACCAGATCCGGTCGGAGTCCCCCAGCCGCTGCATCGTCCCCTCCGAACTACGATTCTCTCGCCTCCTCATTTCCTGCGACATCAGCTCTGTATACCTCGTCGAGCGTTCGCGGCCAAGGTCATGGCTAGAAGGAGCTCGCGAGCAGAGGCAAGGAAGGTAGAGCCAAGACTGAGAGGGAAAGCCCTTGTCCAGTGCAGGAAACGAAAGCAGATGAAGGGAATTTCTTGTTGGTGGTGGCTATTGGGGTTTGTCGGGTTGGGGTGGTGAAGAAGAAGAGAGGATGAAGGAAATTGGGGAAGAAAGGTAAAGAGAAGAAGAAGAAAGGTGAGTGGATGGAACCCTAATTTGGGTTGATTTCATATTCTGGGTTAGTTTTAGGATTTAGGATTTTTTAAAATCAATAATTTTTAATTAATAAGTTTAATTGATTAATTTGAGGTAATTTAGGTTTTTAATTAAATTAATTTTTTTAATTTTATGATGTGTAATTTTAATTTTTAATTTTTTTTAATTCCACGTCAGCTTCATAAACCCAGTCAGCGTGCCATTTCATCACTCGCCGGAGCTTCGAGCTCCGGCGAGGACTGACTCCATACGTTTTTAAAAGAGAGGGATTTAATCCACAAATTTTTCCGGTAGGGGACCTGGTTCAGACGGCGACACAAAGACAGGGACTAATATGAGGATTAAGCCTAATTTTTATTTTTATTTTCATTTTATTTTCGTACATTTTCTTTTTATTTCTCTTATAATTTTTTCACATCGTCTATTATATTTCACATTTTCTTTCGTTTTTACATTGTATTATAATTATAAGATGGAGTTGGAATTGGGTTATTAACCAAACATTATTCAAGAGAAAATTTGGTTGCAGGCAGGTAAGCTTTTTTTGGCAGGTCACGTGGTTGGATTGTCTCCTCCTTTGTTTGTTTGCTCTTTGCTTGAAAATATAAACTTTTGGATTAAATATATTTTAAAAATTCTAGAGTGAATTGGATAATGTCCTTCAAACAAATTTATAAATTGTAGTTACATATTATACATCTTGTGGCGGTATAAACTATCACTAGCTCATTTTTGTCAGTGAGAGACCTCTCATTCTCACTAATGCAAAAAACATCTTTGTAATATGAATGGTATGATCTATCTTCACATATTTTATTAATGTTAATAAAATATGCACATATTATGTTATATCATTAACTAACAACTAAATCTATAGCTAATTAGTCATGACTAACCTTTAGCCCAGATCAACTAGCTAACTAATTAGAGCATGTTTAGAGAGTGGAAACCATTTGAAGCACTAGCAATGACTATTTGGGAGTTTCATGTTTGGATATTTTGTTGGCATTGATATAAACATGCTAGCATGTAATTCAAGACAATAAATGAATGAATTCTTTTTTTATAATTTGCAATAAAAATCTATTACATTTACTCAATGATATTCAAACACACATTAATTTATTTAAACATTTATTTTTGTTAGAATTAACTTTTACCCAATCATGCGCTAAATCCGAGTGACATTACTTCTCAGGTTAGAATGTGGATATCTAACATTCCTCTTCATAATAGTCTGAATCAGTAAAGCACTTTGATTTGGTGTCAATATTAGTAGAGAAGAACAGGCCTTTAGCTGCAACAGGATTACACAAACATGGAATTTTCGTAGTTGCAGCAAGGAACGGACCTGAAATTTTATAACTAGTATTGCCACAAAACTTTAAATTGAATAAAGTATGCAGATCAAGACAGGTGCAATGCAATGCAATTGGAAGGAACTGTGCGCAAATTTTGTTTGATATCTCTTGGCTTGGAATCTAAAAGATGCGCTCCTGACACTGACAGTGCCACCACACTCACACCATGTCTGCTAAGTTTTTTAAATTTACTGGTTTTATTTTTCATTTTTATGTTTTCTACTTTTAGGTATTTTAAAGATTTCATTTTATAACTTACTATTTTTAAGAAATATCATCATCGCAGTTATTTTTTTGAAAACGTGTTCAAGTTGAATTTGCATTTTCTCATCGGCTTGCCAATTCATTTCTTCTACACTTAAATCATCATGACTATTAGTATAACTAAGGAGAATTAACCAGTGGATGTAAAATCTAATAATTGCAATCGGGCTTATCCCCTAACAATATATTTTCCTTTTTTTCCCTCCATTTATTTATATAGAGATAAAGGGAATGTATATAGTAAAAAAATATTATTTTGTATTTGTACATAGGTATACATATATACAATACAATGGCATGCAGGACCCTATACCTAGGGCTGTAAAAAACTACTACCAACCGAAACTTGATCAACCCGACAATTGTCTATAGAAAACCAAGGTCGAACAACCTGTAACTACAAATTGATCAGTGATAGATCTAGTGTTTTAATATTTTTCATCCGATAAAGCTAATTATTTTAGCTCGAATCTGATCAAAATTGACTGGTTCTCATATATATATATATATATAGACACCTGCATTACACGTGCAGTAGCTAGAACAGAATTCAGTTTCACCCTTTAATAGTAGTACACTCTTGTTGCAAGCCAACCACAAAAGCCAGTCCTGTTTAGGCACACCCACAGCTAGTTGTGGTAGTTTAATCACTCGGATATAATCCTAACTCCTATATCTATATGTTAAGAAAAAATTGTAGTTAGTTCACTAACCTCGGAAACATTAATTTATAAATATATAGTTATTGTAATGCCCAAAATAAACATTAATTAGTGTAGTTTATAAACCTAACTCGAAGGGTATTTTTGTCGCATTGGGAAAGCTGAATATTCTTCTCGGATTAAACAATGTTCTACTTGACTGCTAATCTTTGCTTTAAACAAGTGCAGCAGCATCCTCAAGACTGACACCGTGACACGACTGTGAAACACAGACAACACCAATCAAACTTTTTTATTAAACTATTTATCATTAAAATAATTAAAAGTTTAGGTTTTATAACTTCTAAAAAAAATATTAGTGTAACTTTAATTGAAAACTTTGTAAAAAAATAAATAAATAACGGTAATACATCATACTCCCTCCGTTCTTAAATAACTGACATTATTTCTAGCTAATTTTTGTTCCTAATTATTTAGGAACGGAGGGAGTAGTTGTCAAAGTTTTTTTCTCTATAGTCATATACCTAAATTATTGTGGTAAGTAGAATTCATAAGTGTCACATTATGCAGTACAAAATTGTTTGATTTTTTTTATTAGAGTGAGAGAGTGTGTGTGAGTGAAAATGTTTAATGGAATGAGATAAAGGCCGGAAGATAAAGGGCTTAAAAAGAAGGTGGAGCGAATAAATCAATGATGTTTGGTGTTGGCTTAGAAATTAATGATGCTACTTTTCATGCGAATGGATCGTATTAAGCTAAAATTAGAGTCGATCACAATCAATACTAAGTGGGTTAGTGAATGTAGTGTCAGGGATCCGCTAATTGAAGGTTGACATACGCTACATTTTCTAGTAATTTTACCACTTGTCTAAACCTACACTAATGGCTCGTAAGTCGACTCTAAAATTAATTAAGTTCTTTACGCGTTATGTTGCCTTTATGTCGGTTGAGCAGATGCTAAAGAGATAAAATTAGCATTAGTGTCAACCAACACTACGTTTTACTCTAAGGTCATGTTTGACATGTCATTTCAACTAGTTTATAACTTATTTGACTAGCTTAAAACTTATTTGACTAGTTTTAAAGCTCTTCAAAAATGTTTGATGAATGAGCTTATTTTGGTAGCTTAAAGCTCTAAGCTATAAGCTATCTCAGGTAGCTTATAGCTTAAAGCTTATAGCTTATTAAATTTATTCTCATTTTTATCCTTATTATTTCATTAAAATTCCACCATTACTCTTATATATTTATAAAACATTAATCTTATTTTTCCCTCACACTTACGTATGCAGTTTCCGCCACCATTCCTGCCACACCGCTGTGCACCACAAGTATTATAAATATTATATTAATAAAAATAAGTAAAAATTAATATTATATTTTTAAGATAATAAATAACTTGGGTTAATACAAATATTTAAAGTGATAATAATTTTAATATTAATATTATATAGGTATTAATGTGAAAATAATGTAATGTTAAATATAAAAATAATTATACAAGTATGTCCTTTTATGTCATTTTATAATTTCAGCTTGTTTAACAGCTAGTTTTACCAAACACTTTTGTTTCAATCACGTAGCTTTTCAGCTTTCAGCTATCAGCTAGCTTATGAGCTTTCAGCTATCAGCTACTCCCTCTGTTTCTTATTAACTGTCCACTTTGAAGAAAAAATTTTATTCATATATATCTGTCCACTTAGAGTTTCAAGAGAGCATTAATTGATGTTTTTCCAGGAAATGCCCTTACAGAAACAATAAATGAAGAAAGATAAAATACATTTTAAAGGGTAATATAGGAAAACAAATAATATTTTTATGAAAATCAACATAATTAATTGCTTTCCTTAATTTGTGTGAATCTTCTCTTCCTGGACAGATAAATAGGAACGGAGGAAGTAGCTTATAAGCTTTCAGCTAGTTTTTCAGCTTTCAGCTAGCTTATCAGCTAAACATGTCAAACATAGCCTAAAATAAATGTTTCTCATAGTAAAACGAATATTTGTTTTTTTAAGATAGTTCTTCTTAATAAAAAATTGTTGAATTAAGAGAAAATACATTGGAGTATTTAATGCTATGTTTGACATGTTTAGCTGATAAGCTGGCTGATAGCTGAAAAGCTAGCTGGAAACTTATAAGCTAGCTGATAGCTGAAAGCTGAAAAAGCTACGTGATTGAAACAAAAGTATTTGGTGAAATTAGCTGTTAACCAAGCTGAAATTGTAAAACGACATAAAAGGACATATTTGTATAATTATTTTTATATTTAACATTACTTTATTTTCACATTAATACCTATATGATATTAATATTAAAATTATTATCACATTAAATATTTTTATTAACTCAAGTTATTTATCATCTTAATATAATATTTTTAATATTTGTAGTGCGCAGCGGTGTGGCGAGAATGATGGCGGGAACTGCATACGTAAGTGTGAGGGGAAAATTGGTTTAGTGTATTTATAAATATATAAGGGTAATGGTGGAATTTTAATAAAATAATAAGGATAAAAATGAGAATAAATTTAATAAGCTATAAGCTATCTCAGGTAACTTATAGCTTATAAGGTACTGAAATAAACTCATTCACCAAACACTTTTGAAGAGCTTTTAAGCTACTCAAATAAGTTATAAGCTAGCTGAAATGACATGTCAAACATAGCCTTAATAGATAATCAAACACGCTTATAAAAAAATGCAATATTTAAAAATGATTGGAGTATTAAAAGAGGATCTATTTGTTCAGTCGTGAAATTCCTGTAGACAATCCAAAATAATTTTAAGTATAGAGGCTCGTGCTGAAGTTGTAAAATATAATAATTTTATTATATTCACACTCATTTTCTCTTTTATTGTACTTTAAATATTTTCTTCTTATCATTTTTTTCCTTTTATTTTTTTGTGCTTCGGAAATAAATCATTTTTTCCCTTTATCATCATGCTACACATTATATTTCACATTTTTCACTTTATCATTGTGTGTAGGTGAATATTGGGTGGGAACATAACATTAATGAAAATGGAATGGATGCCTAAATGTCATAGCGTTCCAAAGGATAAAGATAACCAACTTTGGCATGGGTTCCCATTCCATGATGTATGATGTATCTTATCAGTTATCACTCACAAGAATTCAAAGATCTCTTTTCTTCGTTCGATTGCGATTCTTCTAACAACTAAACTCATGACTCTTTGTTGAACAGGGGAGACACATTTGATCACGATGCTTACCTAATTATGCATTTGACCTCCTTCAACTCATTTCATTCGTTTAAGGCTTCAAGACCACTCAACAATCCACCAACTGCTCCACGACCACACAACACACACTCTTTCATTTTTATTGTTAATTTTGGGATGTCGTTGTTCATAACGACCTAATCTCTCAACTACAAAAACGTATTCAATTTTTCTTTACCTACTTTCAATGTGCAATCATTTATATGAATTTAAATATATGCAGTGACAGTGTACATTATGTTCAAAAGAAAAGATAGTGTACATCTAATAATGTTTTTCTAACTAGTTTCTGAGATATAGACTTTTTTTTGTTCGATGAAAGATACAGTTTATATTTTTATGTTCCGGAAAAGAATTTCTAAAACATATACATTAAAATAAATTTCATTTTGAAAACTAATTCTTGAAGCATAAAAATAAATTACATTCTGAAAACAATTTTTTGACATATGATTTTTTCCTTTAAAAAAATTAGTTTTTTTTGAAATATAAAAAAATTAGTTTCTGAGCCTGATTGTGCATGGTATGTATCTATTTATTTTTTGGTGCATAGTGATTAGTGATATACTGATATGTATCTTTATGAGAGTTTTGAAAAAAATTAAATGAAAGGGTGATACAAAAAACAATATTTTTTTTTAGGCTTAAATGCACTTTTGGACCCCCAAGTTTATATTTTTTGTGATTGTTGACCATGATCTTATTTTTCTACGAGTGAAGACCCTAATCTTTCAAAATGTTGCACCGTTTACCCTTTCGTCCAAATCCGTCAAAAACTTGACGGAACCCACTTACCTGGCCTTCTGACGGAAGGGTAAACGGTGCAACGTTTTGAAAGATTAGGGTTTCCATTCAAACTAAAAATAAGATCAGGGTCAACAATCGCAAAAAATGTAAACTTGAGGGTCCAAAAGTGCATTTAAGCCATTTTTTTAAATCCCCCTTTATCCACGTGGAAGGTCATATCAGCGTGTTCCGTCAAGTTTTTGACGGATTTGGACGGAAGGGTAAACGGTGCAGCGTTTTGAAAGAATAGGGTTCTCATTCGTAGAAAAAAAAGATGAGGGTTGATAATCGCAAAAAATTAAAACATGAGGGTCCAAAAGTGCATTTAAGCCTTTTTTTTTTTTATCAATATGGATAGTGTTCAGTTTCAAAAAAAATTGTGGATTAAAAAAAAACTATCTACATTACCAACGTCGTTACAAGTTTTTTTATTTATTTATCAACCGTCCTTACCAAGTCCAAGGGCCTTCATCTACTTTGGGCCTTTGCGAGCAAACAATGGGCAGTGGACCACTTACACTACGCATTGACAACAAAATTGTTTTGATGAAAAAAAAAATAGCAGAAAAATTAAAATTATTTATTCAAATGCACTTCGTTCAACTTTTTTCTAATTTCACATGTTTAATCACAAAAACAAAACTGTCACTCTCATTTCTACTATATTATAAATTTTCTGTTTAACCTACCCTTGATGTAAACGAAAAAATAGTTCAAGGGGTTATGTTTTGTCCACTGAGAGAAGAAGTGAAAATGACCATCTTACTTTTTAATTAAGACGACAGTTTAAGAGCCAATGTAAATTCAAAAAATAAAATTAACATGCATGTTGAACTAAATGTCAAGAGTCAACCATCAGATGATTCTCCTAAAGCAATGTCTCATGTACAAATTTTGTAGATGGAAAAAAAAAACCTTTTGAAAGAATTAGCCCAACTATAATATGAATGTTCTTGATTTAAATAAGATATCTGCAAGTAAAAAAATATGTCAAGACAAGAGTTATAAAAAACCAATTATATCTTGACACGTGTAATTAGTTAGAATTTTTAAAGACATATGTAAAAATATGACTGAAATACCTAACCTAAAATAAGATGATTTTACTTAATATTTTCTTTGAGTGAGTTAAATAACTAGCTCATTCATTCAAATGCAATTTCCTTCATCTCTTTCCAATCTCATATGTTGAATCACAAACAAAAACGCCATCCTCATTTCTACTCTTTTAACACATGAATCCTTTCCATCGTTTTCACTTTTAATTCTATTATACATTTTATGTTTAACCTACCCTTTCATCCATTTCAGGAAGTAAACGTAAAAAAATAAAAAAGGTAGTTGGTTTTGTCAATTGAAGAAGTTCAAACGATAATCAAACGGAGTCATTTTTTAAGCCAATGTCAACACAAACAGAGAACAAATGAACACTAATGATCGGTTTGGTTTACAATAAAAAGCATAAACAGAAGAAAAAAAAATTAACACCTCTAATTCACAAAGAGCATTGCTTAATTCCACTGAAACCAAATTCCGATTCAAATATTCTGCTCAGACAGAAAAAAAACCTTGTTGAGGAAACACCAAACATGGTTATTCTCGCTCAAAACAAGGTAAAATCCGAAGCAAAACAAACAAGACTTAAATTTCAACGAGACAAAGAAAAATCAACTTCAATAATCAACACACAGGTTTGGTGTTGAATAAAATATCTCCACAACAGATTGCCGTAAAATTAATTTATCATCATGCAGCCAGCGAACTAAATGGTAGACGCCGACCCATGAGAACAATCAACTCGCCCATTTCATAATTCTTTTGTACGAAATGTTTGAATCCCAGAAACCATTGCGCTTTGCAGATCCTCCAAGCGCACTTCGCTGCCGCAAACCACCATCCTTGTGCCGCCATCCACAGCGGCGTTGCGCACACTCCTCCACTCACACCTACTCCCATTCACAACTTCACACATCACCAACTCCTCAATCTCCAACGTGTTCCGCAAGTAAACAAAATTCCCAACCCAAGTCACCTCCAACGAACCCAACTCATCAGAATCACCTTTGAACTTCTCCAACAGCTCCTCCGGCATCTCACCCACTTCCTCCATCATTCCCGAACCCAACCCCCCCTTAACCGCCCACAGCTTCACCGCTTTCACGTCCTCACCGTCCCCCACCACCCCCGCCACCATCAACCTCTTCCCTAACATCCCCGTAACGCAGTAACCAACACTCTGGTCAGGACAAAGATCATACGGCCCATCCCACTTCATCGAAACCGTGTCAAAACAAAACGTCATACCGGAGCTTTCCTCCGTCACAAGCACCGCCTCTCCGGCGACGGCGACCGAAAGCCACGTCGACCCCGACGAGCCCTTCAGCATAGCCGGCATGGACTGGCACATCACCCATGACTTAGTCTCCATGTCGTACATCTCCACCGCCAGAGGGTCATCCTCGAAGTCACACGCGCCGCCAGCTACCACCACGCGCTGTCCAACTCGCGCCACGATCGGGTCAGTACGCCACACGCGTGGGGCGGGAGCGTGGTGCCAGTCGAGATGCAGCGCGTCGATGGAGAAGGCGAATTCGGCGGGGGAGAGAGTGTAAAGCAGCGTGGAGTGAGATGACTATATAGGAAAATCAACATTTTCTATTGGTTTCAACTTGATAGTATTTTCATGGCAAATCCTCCTCATGTAGGATACTATATAATTAATAAATATATACTAAATATGTTTATTTTTCTCTAATTCCTCGTGGGAGCCCTATATGACTATATTCACAATCAAATTATAATGCTTATGTATATCTACTCTTAAATTATTTATAAAGTATGGGAAACATACTAAAATTAAATAAAAACATATACTCTATTGCTTCCAACTTGAAAGTATAGACTATATTTGTTAATTTGTTCTAACTCCAGTGTGACTAATATTTAAATCAAAACTTCATATTTTTTTATATATTTACTTTTAAACTTATGAAAAAAATGAAAAATTACATTAACTTTCATTTTTTGTTATTTTACTTGGAAATATATCAATGTAAATATTGTTCTTTCCCGTGAAATCCTTATTTTCAATGCTTTTATAAATCTACTCTTAAGATTATTTAAAAGACTGAAAAAAGTACTAAATTATATTAAAACGTTGTAAGTTTCAACTTGAAAGTATTTTAATGCAAAATGTTCCTTATGTAGGAGCTTTTTACTATATAATTAAGAAATATAAACTAAATATGTTTATTTTCTCTAATTCCACTTGGGAGCTTTCCTTCTAATGATCACTATTAGTTTAATTCAAAGTGTTTTTGACAAAAGAATTAGCTTTTTATGTTGAACTTTGTTTAGTAAAGAAAGCTAATTCTTTTGTCAAAAACACTCATTAACAACATACTAATTCAACACATAAAATACAAATAGGTTTAAGTAAGCAATTCAAATTCATAAAACATAATCTTTCACATCATCGCCAACTGCATAATAGCTTCCACCAAGGATTTTTCTTTTTTAGAGAACATGCCCAAAACTCAAGTCTTCAATTCTTTCAGTTCTTGCATTTCTCCAAATCATTTTCAACATTTGCAAGATATTATTCCCCAAGCATGTTTATGTGACTCGATCGTTCAATTTCTCTATTCTTGCCTTCTTTCATGCTAGAAAAATTCCCTTCTTTGCGCTTCTCAATTTACATTAAAACATAGTATCCTTATTAAGGACTTGTTGTGTCAATAGTAGACATGAGACTATGCTTCAGTACTGCAAAAAAGTATGCCACATTCCATTAAAAATGATATTGGGTTATGTAGTGATGAAAAGCCAAGCATAAATGTATACAAAAATTAGTTAGAACTGGCTGATATAAAAAGTGAAAATAAAAACATGAGAAAGATAGAAAAGTAACAAATTACTTTGTAACACATAGATTGTAGCAAATGACAAAACATATACTCATCTAGCTATACCCTCTTGGCATCATAAATTGTAGCACCTTTATTAAAATTATTCAATAATATAGCAGAAAACCAAGATAAGTGGACATTTATTCAGAGCTATACCTCCTTGTTCCTTCTTTCTGACTCTCTCTATGTACATAGTTTAATACATTTAAAACATAGGGTAGTTCGGAAAAAGTCACGTCTAAACCTCAAACTAATGTTTCGTATAATGGATTCTCTAATCTACAATATTCATCTAGAAACATGGCTCCATATAATCTCTTGATACAACCTGTTCAAAGATGCCATAGTTCATGGTAAGATAAATCACATTGCAAATAACTGACAAATAAACCCCTTAATTCAAAAGTATATATAAAAGCCATACCAGAAAATAGAGTTTCGCCAAAGAATGTTGAGAAAAATTGTCTGGGTAATAGCCACCACCAATGCCTACATACTTAACCTCTAAAACTTTTTTTTTTGAAAAAAGTTCTTTAGGGGGAAGCCACCAGATGTGATAAAATGTGGTCAATGGGTCAATGAGTAGTGTAAACTGTAAAGAGTCATGTGGATGAAGAAGCCACCACATGTGATTAATGACCCATCTGAAACTGCAAAATAAAAATAAAAATTATTGACCTGAAAGTAGGAGTAATGTTAGTTATTTCAAGTATATTAAATTCGATCAATTTCAATTACTATTAAGAAATGCAAAAGTTTAAAAGCAATTACGTTTAGGAATAGTATCAATATTTGACATAGATGACTATAAGATTTACTCATAAGTCAAAATTGAATAACTGGAGAAACCACAATTATTTACCCTGATTTGGAGTGCTTGGAGGAACACGAATTGGAGCTCTTTGTGGCTGTCTAACAGTAGACAATTTAGGTCTTTGAGAAGCCTCTGTTGAGGGTTTCTCCATGTTTACTCCGGATAGAATATTAGGAGAAATATTCTCATCTTCCAAAATAAAAAGGGAATTTAATATAAAAAAATAATTAAAAATATACAATTATACTAAAAGAACAATAGGACACATTATCAAATTATATAGAAGTATACCTTGATGCCACAATCTCATTGCTTGCATCCCCTTCTGACGTGATGCCCTGGCCTGTTGAAGAGAATAAGAGCCTCCAAAGGTTGTGCCTGCATATCAAATAAAAGAATCCAGATTATAATTTTGGTAGAATGAATAATGATTAGAAAACAAAAACTTAAAAAAAATGTAAGTGTCCAGATATGGTACGTTGATGCAAGTTAGATAATGGAGATCTTCATTAGAATTCAATGTAGTTGGGACGTGATGTATTTGTGATGATGAAGGAATCGTTTTTGGTTTCTTTGTATGCCGTGGACTGTGGAGTGGATGGATTCTGATCAATAATAACAGATTGATTTGAAATTGGCGTGGGGGAACTATGAAGAATAGGTAGTGTAGCATTAGGTGTATGCTCAACGACCACCGAAGCTAATCTCTTACTTCTTCTAGCAGCCAGACGCAATGCACGACTTTCCTTTGCACTAATGTTGTCCATGATTCAACTTTGCTGAAAAGGAACTAAAGTCAGGACATTTACACACTCATTTGAAATCAGGATATTGCCCATGCTCTATTTATGCTGTTTGAATCGTAATAATTCCAAAGGTTTCACATTCAAAAGTTTAAAAATAATTCCAAAGGTTTCATTTGAATTAATATACAATTTATTGTGTAGTCATGTTTATGGAGCTGCCATAGTGTAGTCATGTTTATGGAGCTGCCATAGTCATAAATTATTCTTGTAAGTTACATAGTCAATTTCAAATTTGATTTTATTTAAGATAAAGATGATTGAAACTTTTTTTCATGAAAGAATAATTAATGAATCTTATAATTGTCCTATAGTTTATTCGCTGGAAGTTATAAAGCCATGCACCAATTTAAGTTTCCATGTACATAATCAAGTAAACATTTAAGATTTAAAATTTATATCTTTAAGTAAACGTGTAACAATAAATTATTTTACTCCACTGTCTGTTTGAAAGCCGTGAAAGGTGTTATAATTGAATATTATTAGTATGCTTTTCTTAATAATCTGCACCATTTCCAAACACACATGTTATAAAAGAAATCCAACTCATCAATTTCAGAAGTTGAAAGAGTTAGGACTAAAAAGAAATAAAAAATCAGTAACGAAATAATGAGTGTAGTTATCAGCGTGAGATTTCTGAAATTGGATTTTAAATGCTTATTTAAAAATTGAGATAACTCACTTGATCATTGGCTAGTTTAAATTCTATTCAATCTGGTACAATGAATCCACAAATTGAGTATTAAACGTTAACATAATTCCAATGGCAATTTTCTTTGAAACATTCAAGGGAACTTATCACTCTTAAATTTGATTGGGTCATCATCAAGGTTGTTATTTTAAGTCAAAATAGCGGATTATATAAGCAGATAGAAATAAATTGATTGGTTAATTAATGGTCAGTGGGAAACAAATTCGAGAGGAATAATTAATAAGATGCATAAAACTGATTAAAAAAAATCAAAATATAAATAAATCAAGTGGCTTATTACCTATTACCTGACTACCCTCAACTTAATTCCAATTATCAAAAGTACCATTTTGAAGTTTCCATAAGTAGAAATAATTTTTTCTTTTTGATTTATTTAATTATAGAGAAAATTGGTGAAAGGTATCTTAGTGTGTGACATGTGTTAAAACTTTCCTTCTTATAGTTTCTCTTTTATATTGTATTTAGATGTGAAGGTGAATTTAGAAGAATTATAGTGTAAGTGTGCAACCAACAATAAGAAAACAAAGAAGATGAATTGAAGTGTATAGAAGATGAAGAACACAATACGGCGCTAAAACTTGCACATAAAGCTTATTTACAAATAAACAATTTTAACTTGTGGATCGGATAAAGTTTTTCTCGGTTTATGATAAACTTAATTAGCAATTGAAAATATCACATTTTCATTGCGTAATGGGAATCATTGAGATGGATTCTCTTTGCAGCTCATCTTCCAGCTTCTCTCGAGCAAAACCTTATAAATTCAATTTTATTAAAGTCTTAGATTGATTTAAAGTTAATTAATCATTTTAAATACACAATTATTTGACATTTAGTTTATAATAGCTGCACATGTAGCTCCGGGAGATGATGGAAATCATTTGATTAGTTTATAATCAACATTTAAAGGAAGACTTAACTTTGTCAACTAGTAACATGAACTCAGTCCGCAATGTTTCACTAATAAGCTTATTAAATTATATTGATGCATATATGCGCGATTTAAATGGGCCTATATATAACCCTGCGCTGCATATACTATACAAGGTTTAAAGTTTCAACTTGATACTATGAAAACTGAAAAACTTATTCAACGGTCTTAAAGCTTTTTAACTAAAAATTAATTCAATTAAGAACACACACCTATATCAATATATTAATTTTTGAGAGCGACGTTCATGTTCAAATAGTATAAAAATTTATAGTTGATATTTCAATTTTAAAAAATTTATCAACGTGGCATTTATTTCAATTTTAAAAATTTATCAACGTGGCATTTATTTCTTTAATAAGTTATTTTTATAATTTTCAACAAAATAAACATAAGAATACAATTGATAAAATAATAAAAATTTGGAAATAGTAATCATAATATATTTATCTTTTTTTTTTGAAAAGCATAATATATTTATCTTAGATACTTGAAATAATACATAAATGAGAATTTCTTTTTAAAGCGTGAATATTTAGGACTAAAAAAGTAAATGAATGCACCACCGGTACTTGAATCTCTATGCACGTGAGAGCTTTTAACAATGTTCATCATAACAACACTTACATCTCCCACCAGAATAGCAGTAACTCATTAGTAAGAATTACTCCCTTTAATAAAATTTTAAAGGATATGAACTGAATTATTAGCCAACAGCTCACCTTTTTTCGGGATAAAGAAATAAAATAATGAAATATAGTAGGAATTGATCTTTATATGTATAAAAAAGAAATGAAAATTAAAAAGTCCAATGTCGTTGGAGGCTCTATGATCATGCTGATGTTTTGGGTGAGATTTGAGAGCTTCTGAATAGGAATTGGCAGTGTAATATGAACTGGATCAACAGAGAGGGAAATGGTCCAGCTGATTGGCTTGCTCGCCATGGTGCTTACTCTACGGCCACAGGAGTCTCAAAACTAGCTGCTGCCCCTCCAGAGTTGGAGTATTTGCTTTTGAAGGATAAACTAATCATGCGCTATTCCCCTTATTTTCTTTCGTTTGTTTTGTCAGTTTTGTTAATTTTCCGGTGCACAAAAAATAAAAAAATTCTGTCCCGTGCTAAAAGCGAGAGGGACACAGTGATTGTGAATATAAAGTTTTAGTTAAGTTTGAAATTCATATGTATGTTTTTTTTTACGGGATATGTATGTTATCTTATAATCGATTTTTTTCTTCAAAATATATATTATATATTATTAAATTGAAGTTATATGATAAAGTATAGTAGTATATAGTGATTGTAGTTTTTATTTTTTGTAATTTTGTATAGTAGTATATAGTGATAAAGTATAGGAGTATACTACTATAATTGATATTTTCAATTTTCTGATGTATAAAAAAAATCGATATTTTCTGTACTACAAAATATATATTATCTATCAAATTGTTATCTTTATTATAACCTTTTTTGGCAAGTAATCTGCTAATAAATTTGACTCTTGATAGATATGCACCGCCTCTAGGGCCTAGGCAATTAATTTCCTCATGATGAAAGCAATCATATGTTGCTAGCTCGTTAAGTACTAGTACTAGTAGTAATTTCTAAGAGTGATTTTCTCTGGCATTCACACAAACCCACCTATAGAGAAAAGTCAATTATAATGTTCTCTCTCAAGATTAATAAAATAATGAAAAATTAAAAAATTGCAAGTATCACCTCAGCTTCATAAGTCTATAATTGACCCACGACCTTTGAGAAATAACGAAAGACTTCTTGCTTATGATTACTCATAAGTCATCAACACTACCAATTCCACTTGGTCTTTCTTTACCTCTGGAGTTTGGACGACCCACCAACAAATTGCACAGGGTTTCAGGTCCCATAACAATATTTAATATTTAATAAAGAAAGTTTTTTTTTTTTTACAAATGAGGGGCAGTCCCAGAACAAAAAGAAAGCTAACTAGCAACAAGCCCTATAAGAGGGAAATAGGGAGACAACATGTCTTTATGCAGCAGTGAGTGACACTCACCAAAAGACACATCAAAAGAATGCGTTCCAAAAAGGAGAGCTAAGCCCACCTTAGTAAGGTAGTCCACCAAAGAGTTAGCTTCCGTCGGAATGTTCTTGATCACAATTGATCTATGGTCTGAAATCTTCTGCTGAATATCCCAGGCAATTTCACCATATTATTGTGAAGATGAAGCATTAAAATCCTGCAGCAACTCAACCACTTGGTGAGAATCACTCTCAATATTTAATATTTAATAAAGAAAGTTTCATACTAATATACAGTCACAAAAGAATTATGAATTAGAAATTAGAAATTCAAATCTTAACTCTTGAAAATAGAAAATACTGCTTGATTAGTTTATTACCGCTTATATAGTGCACTAATTGTGAAATAAAGAAATAGTCTCACGTATACCACTTGTAAGATCTATACATAGGGGTGGAAATAGGTCGAGCCGAGCCAAGCTTTGTGTGGCTTAGGCCTGGCCTGCATTCTCTTTTGGTGGCCCAAGCCTGGCATGTGACCTATCAATAGGCCAAATTTTATGGCTTGGCTGGCCTTTTCTAAGGTCTGGTCTGACCTACAAGCCTTCTTAAAAGCCCAACTTAACAGACAATTTTATCAAAAGAAGGTCATTAGGCTGGCGGGCTAATAAGCATTTTATATGTCATTGCACGGCAGATCAACAGTGGTGACTGGCTGCAGCCTGCGTCCTGTACGACTGAGGATGTGCTATTCTGAATATGTCTGGAACGTTTCTAGTCTAGGTTAGGGCATGGACTTAGGGTTTTCTTTTATACTAAAGTATACATCAGTTTAAAAAAAAATTATATATAATTATATTATATTTATATTATTAATAACATAATATATAAGTAGGCCGGCCTATGTGGCCAAATAGGCTTTTTGAATTGTTTGGGCCTGACCTTTTTAGTTAAACAAGCCTTTTAAAAAGCCTAAGCCTGACCTTTTTAGTAAACGAGTCAAGTCGGGCCGAGCCTCAAACGAGCCGAGCCATAGGCCCCTGACGAGCCGCCTGGCCTATTTCCACCCCTATCTATACATTACCACAAAAAATTGTAACACACTATAAGTATGCCAAAATCTTTTTTTTTTTTTGAAAAGAAGTATGCCAAAATCCTAAAGTCTTTTTAAAGGGACTATACAAAGTAGGGTTGGCAATGGGCTCCGTGGGTGCGGGTTTGGCCATTCCCACAACCAAACCCAAACTTAACACCCAAACCCAAACCCAAACTCAAATTCAATATGGGTGCAAAAGTTAAACCCAAACCCCTGGATTTTGGGTTACCCGAACTCAAACCCAAAACCCAATGTGAGCATCGAACCGACAAAAAATCAAAAATATCAATCCGGAAACAACATGTACATAAGAGAACAACATGAACATAAGCTGATTAAACCCCATTATCATTCCAATACAAAGGAAAAAATATAGTTCATGAACTTAAGCCTACTTAGTAACTTTAAAAAAAACTCTACTTAGTAGCTTTAACAGTATATATATAAGGGTTGGTAATTACATGCATAAGACTTCGGGTTTGAGTGCGGGTTTAATCAATCTCACAGCCAAACCCAAACATGTATTAAAATTTGGGTGAAACCCAAACCCAAACCCAAACCCAAAGAAATCGAATTTCGCCCATAATTTCGGGTCGGGTTCGGGTTGGACCCCGCAGGTTTGGGTTTCCTGCCACCTCTAATACAAAGACGTACAAATGAATATAATAAAAGACTTGGACTTCTTTTTTTAAAATAAAATAAAGTAATTATTTATATCCTTCTTTTCTTTCTAGAAAGCATAGATTCGCGCCGAGGTTACTTGACCTGGAGTGGGGTAAACGGTAATGGGCCAGGTCCCATAACGCGTCTTGTTGAGGTGTGAAATGTGGGAAAAAAACAAATATTTCAGCTTCTACAAAAAAGGAATATATCGACAAAAACAAAAGAAATAAAAGCTTGTACAAAAAGGTTGTAAGATGTACGTAAGAGGAACTCAATTATTTTGCAACACATGCTACTAATGATAAATTCTCAACAACTACATATAACACTGTTAAGCTAAAATTACGAGCACTACGACTCTCGACATCACGGTGCAAAGGTGGGTTCTCGACAGAAAGGGTTATGGCGAAACCGGCAACTCAGCACACGGTGTCCCTCAAAGTCAAGTTAGTGAGAGCTATATCTCGACAAACTCAGCAGATGAAGGACTCTCGATCATCTTAATGGAAGAGGCAGTTACCGAGTAACAAGCAACTACAAGCACGTGCATATACCCACGATGCCACGAATAGCAACGGTCACCCACGACTCAGAGCCATCCACGTGGCAATAGAGTCGCGTGCACGAAGACCACCGGCTAAACGTGGGGTATGGCGCCAAAATTCAAAACCCACGAAGCCATCATGCATTCAAGAAAAACCGCCAAGAACGTGGGAAGAAAGAACACTATAAATAGAGGAAGCAGCAGCAGAAGAAGGGGTTCCCAACTCAAACTCTGAAAATTCACCAAAAGCTCCAAATGTCCGCATCAATGAGACTCAAGGAGCAAAACGTGATGATGGAGGAGTATGTTGCAGAACCAACGCTTTAGTTTTCTCGTGTTTAAGCTTATTTAATTCCCAGTTCCTTTATGCATTTTCTTGTCGAGATCCACATCTCTTGTAGTTTTTGTGTTATTTTATGTATGTGACTCCTTTGTAATTGACCCGTGTTTAATGAAATTCAGTTCTATCTAAACCAATTCGTTGTTGTCGAAAAACACTCACACACACACAACACTTTGGCAAAGCGTTTTCTCAAAAGGACCCTGAATCTAAACTTCCTTTAGTCGAACTAAGAGGATATTTGTTTACCAAAAATCCATGTAAACAAATTGGCACACCCAGTGAGACCGTTTTTGTGAAAACTAAGTTTTACAGAAGCGTTTTGTGTGTTTTGTTCGCTGCATGCTACTTGGTATTTGTTACTTGCCCTGGTTGTGATTTACGTTTTATATGCACCTGAGAAGTGGTAAGACTGTGAGTATGGCAAGTAATCGAGGAAGAACCTCCCCTCAAGGGTCTAACGTGGGTAATCAGAGTAGCCCGGGGGAAGTAGCGGTAACAATAATGAAGAAGTGTCTACTGGAATGGGGCATGGCACCAGTATGCCAACCCAGAACGTGGCAATCTCTGCAGTGGCAGAAATGCCTGTATCTACATCAGTACAGGCACAAATTGTTCCAACGGTTACGAGGGAAAACATGCCTTATGGTATGCCTACGTCTATGATGCAAGGCATACAAGGCACGTATTCGACGTTCCCTGAAAATGTTCCCCCATTCAGCATACCCCCTTTTGGGGCAAATGGAACAATGCTAAACTTGGGAAGTCGAGTTAGCCCTCCTATTCCTGGATCTAGTTCACAAATTTATTTGTCTACAGGTATGAATACTGGTTCACTTCAAGCCATTAGGCAGCAAGTAGATGATAGTAACCATGAAATGGTTAACATGTTATCGCGACAGATAGGTGAACTAATTAACCCTGTGCTCCAAAATAATAATGTAAATAATCAGCATTTGGCACGTCAGATGGATCGTTTGGCGACAGCCCTGGGGGCACCAGTCGAAATCCAACCGGCTCCAGGGGTTAATCAAATTCTGGTGCCTAACCATGTCCCCGCTCCTGTGCGCTATCAAGCGCCACAACACCAAGATATGGGGGCAAACCCTTTATTTAGGGGAAACGAGGCGGTGCAGCCACCGTTACAAAATTTGTATATGGTGAACAGGGAAGAACATGCAGATGGTGTGTTAGAACGAATTCGACACCAGAATGCTGGGGGGCAACAAAATGTTGCTGCTGTAGTGGAACAATTGTTAAACCAACATGGTTTCAACGTGGGTTTCGCGAATAGACCCTATTTTGTGTCAGCCTTTACAGAGGAGGTCCTCGAATCAGAACTTCCTCGAGGCTGGAAGGTCCCCAAATTCACTAAGTTCTCGGGGGATTCAGGAGAGTCCACTGTAGAGCACATAGCCAGGTACCAAATCGAAGCAGGGGATTTAGCCATCAATGAAAACTTGAAAATGAAGTACTTCCCGAGTTCTCTAACTAAGAATGCATTTACCTGGTTCACCACCCTCGCTCCTAGGTCAGTCCATACATGGGCCCAATTGGAAAGGATTTTCCATGAGCAGTTCTTTAGGGGAGAGTGCGAGGTGAGTTTGAAAGATCTGGCTAGTGTTAAAAGAAAGCCAGCAGAGTCAATTGATGATTACCTAAACAGGTTTATGCTTAAATCTCGATGTTTCACCCACGTCACGAGCTAGTTGTCTTAGCCGCTGGTGGTCTAGAGTATGCCATTAGAAAGAAAATCGACACTCAGTACATTCGATATATGTCTTTACTCGCGGACAGAGTGAGGCACATCGAATTGCTAAAAGCCGAAAAGTCTGAAGAAAGGGCCAAGACTACTAAGTGGCCAAAGAAGGAGAAGGTAGCATACATAGATGCTGATCCAGTATGCCAAAGTCCATGTGTCTATCGAGAAGTCCCTGCAGACGTTGACATAAATGATGTCAATCTGGCTGAACTCCAGCCAGGTGATCCTTATGTTTGTAAGGCATTGAAGCCGTATGAAAACAAACTCGGGGAGGAAAACCCCAAGAACACGATTCCTGCTGTGAAAACTTATACTTTTGATGTGACCAAATGTGATACAATCTATGATATACTCGTATCTGATGGTTTGCTTGTGGTCCCTAAAGACCAAAAACTTCCTTCTCCTGAGCAAAGGAAAGGGAAGAAATATTGCAAATATCACAACTTTTTTGGTCATTGGACCTCACAATGTGTTCGTTTCAGGGATCTTGTGCAAGGAGCATTGGATTCAGGAAGACTCAAGTACGATGAAAAAGCCAAAAGCCAAATGAAGATCGACTCCGATCCGCTGCAGGTAGCTGAAGCCAACTATGTGGAACCTTTCTACATTGGCATGGTCGACATTTCCGAGAAGCTAAACCTGGGTCTGACACTTGGGGAGGCGAAGGAGGAAAGCATGGCGATCGAAGACCCAGAGATCGAGAAAGAAGTGAGCCTAGAGGAAGTTTACCCCAAGGCCGGAGAAACTCTTGTTGAGTTTTTGTCCCGGAGCAAAGATGGCGAGAAAGAAGTCATGCTGTGCCCTCGATGCAGCGCCGTTTTCGACAAATCTGCAGCCAAAACCTACCAAGATTCAGAAATGAAAAGGCACTATCAGAAGAAAGCTCCTGTATCCAGGAGACTAAAGTACCCCCACGAGGAGTGGGTTGAGAGAGATCAAGAACTCGATGGCCATAAAGGCCAGAGAGCGAGCAATAAAGACAAGACCTACGTCCCCAATGCTGGGTTGCCAAAAAACCAATGGTTCAGGCCAGCGCCTCCAAGGCCAAAACAACACCAAAAGTGGCAGAAAATTGACTTGGGCCAGGGATCCTCTTACATCAACAATTCCCGTGTGTCGCGAAGCTACTCCTATGGCTCTGGGAACTACTATGCTCCTGAACAAATGACCAGGACTCAGTTCAGACGTTTTTTGAGGAAAAGGAAAGCTGAGAGGGAAAGAGGTGGCAAGTTTCGTTCACTATGGGACATAAAGCCAGAAGACAACTCTCGCAATGAACCTAGTGTGGCGTCGATTATCAATCAGCTAGACCACGCCATCAAACAGGGAACAGCTGCACCACCAAACCCAGCCAAAGAAAAGGGAAAAGATGTTGCCGAAGATGAGGATGAAGACATGCTCGAAGATTTCGACGACAGTGATGGAGAAGACCTTAACATCATCTGCATAGTGTCTATCTTACCTGCAGAATTCGATAGAATCTCAGAGGTCACTGAAAGCGAGGAAGACTACTATGTCGAAGATGAACCAGATGACAATCCTTTGTGCTATTATGTGATGCAGAGAGGATCTGTCGAGGATGAAAGAGCTATCTTCCAAAGGCCAACCGAGCAAATGAAGAGCCATTTGAAACCGTTATTTGTTTGGGCCAAAGTCGAGGAGAAGGGCGTTAACAAAGTCCTTGTCGACGGGGGAGCTGCAATCAACCTGATGCCCGGGTTTATGCTCAAGAGGTTAGGTAAAACTGAAGCAGATCTAATCCCACATGACATGGTGCTTTCTGATTATGAAGGAAAGACAGGTTCTTCCCTGGGGGCAATCATGTTAAACATAACCGTAGGAACAGTAGCCCGTTCCACATTGTTCATTGTGGTTCCTTCAAAGGCCAATTACAATTTGCTGCTGGGAAGAGAATGGATTCATGGCGTGGGGGCAGTGCCTTCGACTTTACACCAACGTATATCCATTTGGAAGGCTGATGGAGTTGTCGAAAATGTACAAGCAGATCAAAGCTACTATTTAGCAGAGACAGGCTACGTTGGTAAGAAGAATTTCGAGAAGAGTTTAGCCACAATTGCTCCTTTAGACACAGTGGCTAACCAATACTTCAACCCCTACTCAGAGTACTCAGTGACGTTGGATCCCATCCGGGGCCTAAACCTCAATGAAGCATGCAAACCTGATGCCACGAGTGGATGGCACAGTGATGAAGAAAAAGATGCCACTACTGGGTGGCAAACCAATGATAAAGATGATTAATTCGAGCATGGCTCGAATTTCGGCTTATGCAGCCGAAAACAAAATAAGAACGGCCTTGGAGGCCGAAAGGATGGCCAAAGAAATGGCTATTGATGAAGCTAGTGTCTCAATCCTGCCTGTCGAATTGACACCTCAGGAGGAGGCAACAACGAATAAGGATAACACGTGTTTGAAGGAAAACGAGCAGAATGTCGAGGAATTCAAAGATCTGTGTAACTTAAGGCTGGACTGCATCTATGATGATAGCCCATTGGGTTTCGAGAAGCCAACGATCGACATTTCCAAAAAGATGGAAGCTCAGGACCCTTTGGAAGAAGTGAACTTGGGTGATGGCTTAGAAAGAAGGCCAACATATATCAGTGCTCTTATTGACCCAGAGTTAAAGGATAGGATGGTGAAATTACTCAAAGAATTCAAAGATTGTTTCGCTTGGGATTACGATGAAATGCCTGGCCTTAGTCGAGAGTTGGTGGAGTTGAAGTTACCCATCAAAGAAGACAAGAAACCAGTAGAGGTTGAGGGTAGTTTGGTCAAAGCGTAAAAAGGCCAAAAGGCCATGAGTTAACGGAGGCCCAAAAAAGAGAAGGAAAAAAAGTTAGAAATCCCACCGACACATACTTGTCTGAGGCGTCCCTCCTCTTAAAAAGGTGTCAACTTTCATGGAAGAGCATATGTTGGTGCCAGTTCATTGACATTTGTAATGGTGACACTGTGACACGTGACCAATTCATGAAAGCAGCAAATGATTCTACTGTCTCGAGTTAAACATCAAATTGATTTATGAACGTGTTGGATGTTGGCATGTAGAGATTAATTTAGTTGACATTTTACGCGATCAAAAATCGTGATCACAGTGTTATTGTATTCTTCTAAAGATGAATTGAAGGACGTCCAACATTTTTTAGGGATCAATTTGATTATTCACTTTTTAAGGGGTCTCTATTATGCAGAAATTATTTTTAAAGATATCTACATAGTGGTTAAATGTCATTTATTAATTTCATTATTTTCTATAACTAACCCACCAAATCAGATTCGCGATGAAATTCGCAGTGAATTAATATGGTCTAAATCTAATGCACTGAATCATGACATAACTTAAGGGTTGAGCCTATATTTATGCAATGTGGCATATCTATATTTTGAATGGGATTTGTAAGATTAAGATATTTGTTAGGTTCTCTCTTCGTTAACTTATTAGGTCTTCTAGTTCTAGGTCCTTGTTTGAATGTAGAATAGAACAAAAAGTTACCTAATCCTTATTTCTTGGTCATTTGCTATAATTAACCATGTATAGGGCTAACGAATTGGTCAACACATGACTTGTATGGCTTTCTCTTATATACCCTATAGGCAATGACAACCACAACATACCTATAAGGGACCCATTAGTAGTACCCAAAAATTACATGTTTGTTTAGTGTAGTATTAAAATTAACAGTGAATTCCAATCAGTAAAAAGTGTCTGTGTAATTTAATTCCCCGACCTATAAGCAAACCTTATTCCCATTCATTTTTCTCTCTTGGCCAAGTCTTTATCCTAGGCTTAGGCCTGAAAGATAGGGATACAATTTTTCTTTCAAAGCAATAAAACTTAACTACCAACTTGATAGGCCATAATCCATTCAAACATTATTATATGGGCTTGTCTCTAGCTAAAACGATAGTTCTATTATTGAATGACTTAGAAATATCATTCAATGAGCACATCACACCTAGAGTTGAAACTAACATACTTGTACCAAGACTTAATGATAACTGCAGCCAACCACTCATGTTTTATTATTAACTATTTACTCTAATTTATCTTCTCATCCCATGCTTCCAAGTATTCTTCCTTTGCAACTACCATCATCAAGTCCTCATCAATATCCATTCTCCAAATTTCTTCTTGAAATTACTATACAAGTGCCCAAGGAAAAGTTAAGCTATAGTACTTCTAACATCTCTTCAAATGTAGGTATCTATACTAGAAAATTAGACAAAATTGCTTAATGGAAAAGACCTGTCTTTGGGTTGTGACATCACCAGTACCCTCAAGCATAAGATTGAGAAACCACCTCTAACTATATTTTGTTTTAGTTTCAATAATAGTAAAAGCAAGTGGTAAGTACTGAAAATTAAGATATCTTCTCACTGCTATCAACTGTTATGCCCCATATTAGTTTTAAGTTCACATCCATACTCCTATGAATAGTCTAAACTCCAAGAATTTCCCCTTGCATCCATACTCCTATCAATGTTTACAACATAAAGTCCATTTAACATGGTGCACTATATAACTCAAATACACTAGCCCAGGTTTAAACACCTGAAAATTCATTCAGTTACTTGTAAACCCAATATTACAGGTCACCACTATCAAAACCAATTCACAATTTCCAGATAAAGGGCATATACCCTAAAATAACATTTTCATTAAACTCTAAACGATACATGTCAATCATATTGGAGCAAGATAATGAATATTATTTTAAAGCAAGTACTTGATTATCCATGATGCTCAGCTCAAGAATTCCAACACTGAATTTGTTCATAGGCTAGAGTGAACAATTCTGCAGATGAAGTCTAGCCAATGTACATCTGAGTCCTACACTTGGTGAAATCACCTGAGATTACATGATCACTTAGACTTCTTTCCTTGTTTTTTCTTGATAACTTCATCAACATACATTATGCCCTTCCCTTTGTAAACTTCAGGTGGCTTACAGTTCCGAACAGTAGCTGCAAACTGGTGCACCCTTTGCTTGTCTATTCCAGTGCAGCAAACTACATTGTTTTTGAAACAGAAAACACGAACTGCAGGAGGCACAGTTAATTCCACCTCATGACTATAACCCAATTTGAGAAGCAACAGCCGCCCTGCAGCTTCAGCCCTCGCTTTGTACCCAACACCCACAATCTTAAGAAAGCGAAAATATTTGGCCTCCATCAATTCCAAAGCAAATCGGTTGCCTAAAATTATGGAAAACTAAAAGAAGTTCAGATAAATTGAACCAAACCAGGAGAAAGAAAATACAAAATAGCAAGGGTCTGCATCCTATCTTCCATAGATAATAGTATAAAAACATCGACTACAATTTGTGACTAAGCCATTGCAGACAGGATTAGGTGCTGCCGTGCTGCATTTTAGTGCTTGTCTTAAGCCGTATAATTATCTTTCACAAAGATTTGGTCCTATTCTGAGAAGAATGGCCGCGCGAAAAATCCATAAATAAAGAGAATGACCCTTGTATGCCTAAGTTGAGACAGAGCTAAGGCTTGTTAATAGCGCGCTATAGCGTAGCGCCATGGGGGTTCACTGCTACTCCACTATTCACCGCTATAGCGCCACAATAGCGCTCGAAATAACATTTTTTGGGCTTGCCGCTACGCTACACTATCCGCCATTAACAACCCTGAGCTAAACTATGTCCAATTGTCCATAGTTGAAATTCAAACAACATCTCCCTCTGAGTTACCATTCCTACTTACACTCTTCAATGCGGTGGTTCTACGAGATTCTATTACTATCAATTAGGTTAATAAGAAGCAGAAAAATCTACAAACAATCTAGTAAAACATGAACTGCATCGAGGAAAATTGTTGGCCCTCCTTAGTCTACTACATTATGCTAACAAAATCTCATTCGCTACTAAAGATTGACAACCTTTTCACATCGCTAAACAGACAAGAACATAGAAGAGAAACAGCAGTCTTAAACAGAGTGAAATGTGAAGAGATAAAAACTGTTCATACCTGAACGGAGGTCGGAGGAGCACTGAACGGTGGGTACGACGGCGAACGAATGGGACGGCCGCGCGGAGAACGGCGGAGCTCCTAGCAGATCAGGACTACGGGGAGTGCGGTAGACGGCGGATGAGGGAGAAGATCGATCACGGAGTGTGGGTCTTGGAGGAGGAGCAGCTAAGATAAGTGAATATAACCTAATTTCATTTTGAGTGAGTGACAATGTGAAAGAGTATGATTGATTTTCTTAATTCACTAACGAAAAAAAAATAGGCTTAATTGCAACTTTGGTCCCCGACGTTTACCAATACCATGATTTTGGTCCCCCGCCTAATTTAATTACATGGATGGTCCCCGACGTTGTAGGTCGTGTGCAACGTTAGTCCTACCGTTTATTTCTTAATGGAGGAGACTTACGTGAACGATATTTAGTACAATTCTTTTATGTGGGGATATAATCTTAATAGTAAATCCTTGGTTCATAATTAGGTTTCATTCATAATTATAATTAGGATTTACTACAAGGATTTACCCAACCCTAAGTATTTTGTAACTCTAATTTTAGATTGGGTGGTTGGGTCAGGAAAACGTTTCACCGGCTAAGAAAATCAATCATACTCTTTCACATTGTCACTCACTCAAAATGAAATTAGGTTATATTCACTTATCTTAGCTGCTCCTCCTCCAAGACCCACACTCCGTGATCGATCTTCTCCCTCATCCGCCGTCTACCGCACTCCCCGTAGTCCTGATCTGCTAGGAGCTCCGCCGTTCTCCGCGCGGCCGTCCCATTCGTTCGCCGTCGTACCCACCGTTCAGTGCTCCTCCGACCTCCGTTCAGGTATGAACAGTTTTTATCTCTTCACATTTCACTCTGTTTAAGACTGCTGTTTCTCTTCTATGTTCTTGTCTGTTTAGCGATGTGAAAAGGTTGTCAATCTTTAGTAGCGAATGAGATTTTGTTAGCATAATGTAGTAGACTAAGGAGGGCCAACAATTTTCCTCGATGCAGTTCATGTTTTACTAGATTGTTTGTAGATTTTTCTGCTTCTTATTAACCTAATTGATAGTAATAGAATCTCGTAGAACCACCGCATTGAAGAGTGTAAGTAGGAATGGTAACTCAGAGGGAGATGTTGTTTGAATTTCAACTATGGACAATTGGACATAGTTTAGCTCAGGGTTGTTAATGGCGGATAGTGTAGCGTAGCGGCAAGCCCAAAAAATGTTATTTCGAGCGCTATTGTGGCGCTATAGCGGTGAATAGTGGAGTAGCAGTGAACCCCCATGGCGCTACGCTATAGCGCGCTATTAACAAGCCTTAGCTCTGTCTCAACTTAGGCATACAAGGGTCATTCTCTTTATTTATGGATTTTTCGCGCGGCCATTCTTCTCAGAATAGGACCAAATCTTTGTGAAAGATAATTATACGGCTTAAGACAAGCACTAAAATGCAGCACGGCAGCACCTAATCCTGTCTGCAATGGCTTAGTCACAAATTGTAGTCGATGTTTTTATACTATTATCTATGGAAGATAGGATGTTTTTACCTTGATCTAACCGTTCGAGAAGTTTCTCAGCAGCAAAGGTTTCACCGGCTTGACGCATAGACTTGAGGACGAGGTTAAACGATGCCGTATTAGGGACGACGTTGAAATCATCCATCTGAGCAAGGATGTCGAGCAACTCAGCCGCGGAGGCTCCGATCATGAGGTTGGCCCTGAGGTAGTGATTGTAGAGGTTAACATCAGGCATGTTAGGCTTCCCATTTTTGTCGAGAGACCTCACCCAAGCCTCGAACAGATCCTTCACCTCATCCCATTTCTGCGACGCCATGTATTCACCGAACAAGTTCTGAAGCTCGAGGGAGTCGTAGGATTCCGACAATGTGGTGCGGCCGGTGTAGCCGAGGGGGGCGATGGTGCTGGAGGAGGCGGAGGGGCGTGGATTGGGGTTCCGCCAATTCTCGCCGTAAAGAGGGCTGCCGGAGGCGGGATTGGGAGGGAGAGGGGAGGCGGCGGGGTTGGGGTTAGGGGTGGGTTCGGCGAGCTCGGGTTCTTGAGAGAGGAAGGGGAATGTGGCGATGGTACGGATGGCGGTGGGTTTGGAGAGAAGGAAGCGAGATCGATGGAGGATCGCCATTTGTGACATGGTGGAGAGTGTGTGAGAGAGTGAGTGTGAGGTTTGAACTGTGAATGGGTTTAACGCATCTAGGGTTTCTGTGCGTGCTTTGGATTCAGCCCGGGTAGGGAACGGGGATGGTGGTGAATCTGGTGAGTGATGAAATGAAATGGTAAGTTTGAGGTTTTTTTGTTTGGAGGGGAAATGGATTGGAAGTTGGGCTTTGATTATCAGGGAGAGGCCCAGTGAACTCTTTCTTGTTCAACATTTGGGTTGGGCCTGAAACGTTTTCCTGACCCAACCACCCAATCTAATAATAATAATAATTAGTACAATTCTTTTATGTGGGGATATAATCTTAATAGTAAATCCTTGGTTCATAATTAGGTTTCATTAGATATATTTATTGAAAATGATCGATGAAGATAGTAATTGGGGGATACATTTCGAACATGTGCATCACAATATTTTGTGAGGTTAAAACTCGCCTCATATCAGCACAAATATGTAAGTCAATTGCATATAATATAAGCGCTCATATTTGTTTCATACATAAATCAATTCCCTTATGTTGTTTGATTGGCTTGGATTTGTAACCTTAAACTAAACTCTCTTATATGACATATAAACTCTCATGGGAGGAGGGGGTATGAGGGTATCATCCGCGAAGAACGTGGATGCTGGCTCCATGGCTTCTTTTCATACGCGGAGAGCGGTAGTGCTTTAATGGCCGAAGCGCGTGCATTGAAGGAGGGTCTTCATCTAGCTTGGGAAAGAGGTTATAGGCATATGGTTTGTGAAATGGATTGTGTGAAGTTGATCTTGTTGTTGGAGGAAGAGGAGAGTAGGAGGTCTTGCCCAGTGTTTCATGAGATTGGAAGTCTATTGAGCATGGATTGGAATGTGGAGGTGGTCAAGATTGACAGGGATTGAAACACTATCGGAGATATTATTGTGAAGTGAGGTGCGCGCTCGCTAAGTTTGGGTGTTCACTACTTGGAGAGCCCTCTCCTGGAGGTGGCAACTTTCGTCACGAAGGACTCATTTTCTGTTGTTTAGTTGCTTGTTAGTTGTCTAGTTTTCCAAAGAAGAAGAAAAAAAAGGCGCCACCCCACTGACCCACTCCACTCCACCCTCTTGATTTCAGTTGAGCAAACAGAACCTAAATTTAACACCAGCAAGGCAGCAATGTACTTTACACAATGTGTTAACTGATATTTTGTAGGTTTAGTCCTCATCATACCTCACTTGCACTATTAACATAGCAGAAATTGTCAACTCAAGCCACTACACCCATCAATGGACCAGTTTTCTTTCTCTCTCTTTTTTGTAAGTTGCTCATTCCGAAGTCTGGCATGCCACAAGTCACATGGTGCTTGCAAAATGAATGATCACCACTCACCAAGAATTGTCCCAGAGGGTTAGCTCAAGTAGTAAGAGCTAGGGGACATGAGGGTGAGGAGGGAAAGGTCCAGGGTTCGAATCGTGAAAGAGAACTTTGAAGGAATTTTCTAACTTACTACCAACTAACCATTAACATTCGCCTAAAAAAAAAACCACTCACCAAGAACCAGCCCAGGATTTTACCATTTTGAACTAAAAAAATTACTTCATAAGCTTTTCCTCATAATTAATTCTAACTTTAGCAGATATTGTAGAACCATTTCCAAACATGTTGATTGTTTATCCGTATGATCCAAACTAGAGTGAAATACACTGAAGATGGTAAAACTCGGTTAGGCTACATGTGATTGCTTAGTCACCTCTCACCAAGACAAATAAGAACAGGTAGAGTGCAACTACATGCAATTTTTACCTTCGATTCAGAAAAATTCTGAAGCAACTAAATCAACATTCCCACATAGAAGATACTTATACATGACTTTTCCTTTTCTTTTTACACACCTGTTGATACTAATGACAATGACATTTTTAACCACTTAAACTAAACCTTTTAAAAAGGGAGCTATAGTTGACAACCAAGATGCTTGTCACCTAGGGCCAGAAAGCTCCATGGCTTCTACTATGAGTGATGATTCTTCTATTAAATCTGCGTATCTTTGAGGCGGATTTTCACAAGACCGGAACCTTGGTGTTTCAATCCTCTGTGACTGTGAGGCCTCCCATCTCTCAGCTAAGCCATCCCCTTCCAACATCTTTAATACTTCAGACATTTTGGGGCGGGTTGTAGGATTAAACTGTGTACACAAGAGTGCAACCTGAACCATTTCTTCCAATTCAACAAGGTCAAAATTTCCCTTCAGCACTTTATCTGCCATTTGACTTAATCTTCCCTCTTGGTGGAGCTTCTTAACCTGAAAATTGTTTGATTCACATTATACAAAAGATTGGGGATTGAGGCGAAAGAGAACTTATTTTTTAAGCCTATTACCTAAAGCAAGAAATAAATAGCAGTTAAGTGGCAATATTTCTTAATCCCCAGTGCCATTTAAGAAGAAAACTACTTGAGTTAAATTTCTCTGAAGACAAGCTATGCCACATAAGAGAAAAATTATTCAGAGCGCCAACGAACCATTCAACCTAAGTTGATGGAATAAATATACTTCTAGAGCTAGTAAGAACTTCATATGCTAACTGAAAGCCTATAGCGAGTAAAAGCTTCTATAGCTAGTAAAAGCTTCATATGCTAACTGAAAAAGAAGCAAGATGTTAAGAAGAGTGGAAGTCTAGAAAAAGAGAGTACCCAATCTAGCATGACACCTTTCTGGTTTGTTTCTCGCCCAAAATCTAGAGCCTTATGACCTGTGATCAGCTAAAGCAGCAAGATTCCAAATCCAAACACGTCAGTCTTTTCCGATGATTGGCCGGTAGACAGGTACTCCGGAGCAATATGACCAACGGTGCCACGCACCGCAGTGGTCACATGGGAATCTCTGTGATCCAAAAGCTTAGCTAAACCAAAATCACCAACAACTGCTTCAAAGTCTTCATCTAGCAATATGTTGGCTGCTTTGACATCACGGTGGATAATTTTAGGGTCACATTGCTCGTGCAAATAAACCAACCCTCGTGCTGTACCTAAAGCTATTCTCTTCCGCCTTGTCCAATCTAAAGCTGGCCTACCATGAATATGATCTGGTACATAAACCCAAAACCAAAGCCAGAGTAAGGTACATTTTCAAATGGTCTTGAGGAACTTGAGTATAATTATCAATCTCAATCATAAGCCGATCAAGAAAATGTTTGCTTAGAAAAACACACACAAAACAAAGATACGGTAAAGGAGAACTAAAAACTGAAAAGAGAGACACCTTCATAGAAGAAATGAGCTTACCTTTTAATCTAGAGGCAACACTGCCATTAGACATATAGGGATAAACGAGGAGCCTTTCATTCTGAGTGCTACAAAACCCTTTAAGCCTCAGAAGATTCCGGTGGACAGCCAAACTTATCGTCTCGACTTCTGTTTGAAATTGGATCTCACCAGCTGCTGCACTATAGTCCTTCAACCTTTTAACAGCCACAACAGACCCATCATTCAAGCTCGCCTTGTAAACTATTCCAAAGCCACCTCTTCCCAGAATGTTCCTTGAGTTGAAATGGTCTGTCGCAGCTCGTAGTTCTTTGAATGAAAACCTTTTTAAGTGACCAACAAGGCGCACCTCTGGGTCGTAATGCTCTGCCAGATAACAGACTTTTACTGAGAAATCATAGAAAAGAGGATCCAAATAAAAGAAAAAAACATACCCACAACAACACTACTCCTGTATAAATTAAATACCAAACAAAGACATAAGGAAACGAGGACTTTAGAATTCATGTTGTGGGAACTCAACATATGCTTACAAGGCATGTAGGGAGTGAATCCATATCAGTGGTGTGCTCAGTGATAGCATGGCATGATAATGCAAACTTGATACTTGGATTAAGATTTTAAAAAACCACCAGCTACAATGTTAATTCTCAAATTCTACCCCTCCTATAGATTAAGTGTACTCCAATTTAAATTTTACATATAGGACTCCCATCCATTTTTTCAAGCAAAAACAAAACTGGGATAATTTAATTGCTCATGTTGAAAAAAAAAATCACTAGGAAAAAAGATCTCATATTCATACTTCATTTCATGCTTGATAAGTTTTACAGTTGCTTTAATGAGCTTAAAATCGTTGAAATTAATTAAAAATAGTCGAGGAATAATAAAATGAATTGCTTGAGTTAGAACTTAGAAGCATACATAGATCCATTGGAGGTGACTTAGACTAGTCTTAGGTGAAATTAGAACATGTCAATTAACTTTCACAATGTCAACCATGAAAAGAAACAAGCATTTGAACATGTGAGTTAAAAAAATGCAGCGATTTAAGGAAATAGAAGTATAGAAGGAAAGTAGGGAAATTTTTAGCATGGACTAACCATTAACATCAAAGAATATCTGTTTGTTGTGTCTATATCGCCACCAAGCAAGAAACCCAACTATAATCACAATGACAAAAGCAGCACCAAAACTTGCACCAAAAGCAAGTGCCACATGATAGCTTTTTTTACCAGAGTCTGATTGGGCTAGAAAGTCAAAATCATCACATCTAAGCATGTCAAACAATTGTTAGAAATGTGAAAATTGAAAGTAGAGGCAAAGATACATGTTATTAATACCTCTGAGTGCATCTGGTGGGAAGGAAAGTGGCTCTGGTAAAACAGTAGAACAATTGTTTGCTTTTGGACCACAAATTAATGGGTTACCCACAATCCTGAAGTGAAAAATTGAGCAAGAGATTAACCACACCACTTTGAAGTAAACTTGAATATGGAATTAAAGATTAGGAAACCCAAGATGAACTTACTTTAACGTTCTTGCCGATATTCGTGGCAAAGAACCATTCAGATTGTTGTAGGAGAGGTCCCTACATGTATTTTCAGTTCATAATAGTTAATATATCATTTTTTAAGAGAGAAAACAAAACTTTAAATCTTCCCTTGAGAGGTGTAAGAGAAATACAACAGGAAAAAGAAAAAGAGAAAGAAAAGAAAACAATGGAGCAAATAGATAACAAAGACATACACAAGGGTTAGACCTCCAATGTTGCTAAGAGACTGAGGGCAGGCTCCTGTAAGGCTGTTATTATTTAACCGCCTAGCATGCACATGAGACAATTTAAATAGAATGAGGAACACAATTTCATAACTCATAAGTCACCACTGAAGCAAGTAACAAACTCACAATAGCTGCAATGATTAACAATTTAACAATCTGCATGATGTATATGCTTTTGTAACTTACAAATAATTCAGGTTCTTGAGGTCTCCCAAAGAATTAGGTATGTCACCACTAAATGCATTATTGGAGAGATCAAGTGTCAGAAGCTTTTCTAGGCTTCCAATTGCTGCTGGAATCTGACCAGAAATGGAATTGTTCTGAAGATAACTGCATATTGGTACAATTATTTAAGCATCAATGTGGTTGGCCTGCACTTGGCTTATAACTCCTTGGGAAGTCTTCACTCTATGTAGTGGAACTATAAGAATAAAAGCACTGATGCAAAACCCATATATGAAGGATCTTTATAAAAGTTAACATAGACTTACACATATTGTAAGTTAGTAAGGTTTCCAATCCAAGGAGACAGTGTCCCAGACAAATTCTGACTAGGCAATCCCCTGCAAGTAAGAACTTCCTTTCAGTGAAAATCAAATTAGCAAAAGTGTTTTTGGTTCATTTTATATTCAAGACCTTTTGAAACTTGTTTGCCACCTTTAAAAACATATAAAATCTAAACAACTCACAATGCAGAAACAAAGCCATCTGGAGAACAAGTAATCATGCCCCAGCTGCATGGATCCACTGAATTAATATCCCAATTCTCCAGGACATTGTGAGGATCATTCAACTCATCCTTTATCTTTATCAGAGCTACAACTGTTCAAGGAATAAACAAAAAAGTGTAAGAACTTCCATATGAAAAATCTCTGCTGCTTTATGATAGGGAATTAGATAGTACTTCAATTCTCCAGGAAAAGAAAAAAGGAAAATATGTAAAAAAAGTAGCATCAAAATTAAGTTTCCTACTATCATGCCAACTAATTTCCAACATAACTAAATTTGCCAATATGCTCAATGACCATAAATTATCAATTTACAATGTTCCTCTTCATAAATTTCACAACAAATACAATAAAAAGAAAAGAAAAATTCCCAACAAGAATTAACCTTCAAAGTTTATGCCAGAAGGAGAAAGAGCAGCAGAAGATATCTCCATCAACACCAGAAGAAGCAAACCAAGGATCCAGAAAACTGAGCTACAACAATGTTCCATACTCTATTATCAGTTGAGTAACTTTGCCTCTCTTACAAAACCAGTAGCCAATGCTTAAAGCCAAAGGCACCATAATTAGCCTCAGGACTCATCATTATCACAGAGAAGGTCCAGTCTGTATCACCTTATCCAAAAAAGCCACTCTATGTAAGAATCAGATTCCCATACCAACTGTTACCAAAACAGTAACTTTTTCAAAGACCGAATTCAATGAGCATCAAATCAACAGAACCCAGATGCGAAAACTGCTTCTTCTTTAATCCCCACCACAGACAGAACCAACTTGAAGCCTGAAATTCTGAGATCCTTGAGAAAAGTGAGTGGTGAGTTTGGTGTCTACAGGGTTTGGACAATCACCACCAAATTCAATGTGAATATTATGTGATTGGTTTCTACTACACCATTATCTTTTGCAGTTGCAGGGAATGAAAAGGAGCTGAACATGGAACACGTTTACAACCAAAGAAAGAACGAAACAAAGGACAGAACAAAATGCCAAAGTGGACACAAATGTAGATGCACAAACACAAACAGTTAACAAAATTTCTTCAAAAATTATTGCCTTTTGTAAAAAGCAGCTCAAATAATTATAAAGTAGCTAAAAAAACATGGAGATTGAGAGTGATGGGATGTGTGGGATTGAGGAAAGAGAATAATGAGAATAGGATGAGCCTATGCAAAAGAAGAGTATTAATTTTTATTTTTATTTTCATTTTATTTTCGTACATTTTCTTTTTATTTCTCTTATAATTTTTTCACATCGTCTATTATATTTCACATTTTCTTTCGTTTTTACATTGTATTATAATTATAAGATGGAGTTGGAATTGGGTTATTAACCAAACATTATTCAAGAGAAAATTTGGTTGCAGGCAGGTAAGCTTTTTTTGGCAGGTCACGTGGTTGGATTGTCTCCTCCTTTGTTTGTTTGCTCTTTGCTTGAAAATATAAACTTTTGGATTAAATATATTTTAAAAATTCTAGAGTGAATTGGATAATGTCCTTCAAACAAATTTATAAATTATAGTTACATATTATACATCTTGTGGCGGTATAAACTATCACTAGCTCATTTTTGTCAGTGAGAGACCTCTCATTCTCACTAATGCAAAAAACATCTTTGTAATATGAATGGTATGATCTATCTTCACATATTTTATTAATGTTAATAAAATATGCACATATTATGTTATATCATTAACTAACAACTAAATCTATAGCTAATTAGTCATGACTAACCTTTAGCCCAGATCAACTAGCTAACTAATTAGAGCATGTTTAGAGAGTGGAAACCATTTGAAGCACTAGCAATGACTATTTGGGAGTTTCATGTTTGGATATTTTGTTGGCATTGATATAAACATGCTAGCATGTAATTCAAGACAATAAATGAATGAATTCTTTTTTTATAATTTGCAATAAAAATCTATTACATTTACTCAATGATATTCAAACACACATTAATTTATTTAAACATTTATTTTTGTTAGAATTAACTTTTACCCAATCATGCGCTAAATCCGAGTGACATTACTTCTCAGGTTAGAATGTGGATATCTAACATTCCTCTTCATAATAGTCTGAATCAGTAAAGCACTTTGATTTGGTGTCAATATTAGTAGAGAAGAACAGGCCTTTAGCTGCAACAGGATTACACAAACATGGAATTTTCGTAGTTGCAGCAAGGAACGGACCTGAAATTTTATAACTAGTATTGCCACAAAACTTTAAATTGAATAAAGTATGCAGATCAAGACAGGTGCAATGCAATGCAATTGGAAGGAACTGTGCGCAAATTTTGTTTGATATCTCTTGGCTTGGAATCTAAAAGATGCGCTCCTGACACTGACAGTGCCACCACACTCACACCATGTCTGCTAAGTTTTTTAAATTTACTGGTTTTATTTTTCATTTTTATGTTTTCTACTTTTAGGTATTTTAAAGATTTCATTTTATAACTTACTATTTTTAAGAAATATCATCATCGCAGTTATTTTTTTGAAAACGTGTTCAAGTTGAATTTGCATTTTCTCATCGGCTTGCCAATTCATTTCTTCTACACTTAAATCATCATGACTATTAGTATAACTAAGGAGAATTAACCAGTGGATGTAAAATCTAATAATTGCAATCGGGCTTATCCCCTAACAATATATTTTCCTTTTTTTCCCTCCATTTATTTATATAGAGATAAAGGGAATGTATATAGTAAAAAAATATTATTTTGTATTTGTACATAGGTATACATATATACAATACAATGGCATGCAGGACCCTATACCTAGGGCTGTAAAAAACTACTACCAACCGAAACTTGATCAACCCGACAATTGTCTATAGAAAACCAAGGTCGAACAACCTGTAACTACAAATTGATCAGTGATAGATCTAGTGTTTTAATATTTTTCATCCGATAAAGCTAATTATTTTAGCTCGAATCTGATCAAAATTGACTGGTTCTCATATATATATATATATATAGACACCTGCATTACACGTGCAGTAGCTAGAACAGAATTCAGTTTCACCCTTTAATAGTAGTACACTCTTGTTGCAAGCCAACCACAAAAGCCAGTCCTGTTTAGGCACACCCACAGCTAGTTGTGGTAGTTTAATCACTCGGATATAATCCTAACTCCTATATCTATATGTTAAGAAAAAATTGTAGTTAGTTCACTAACCTCGGAAACATTAATTTATAAATATATAGTTATTGTAATGCCCAAAATAAACATTAATTAGTGTAGTTTATAAACCTAACTCGAAGGGTATTTTTGTCGCATTGGGAAAGCTGAATATTCTTCTCGGATTAAACAATGTTCTACTTGACTGCTAATCTTTGCTTTAAACAAGTGCAGCAGCATCCTCAAGACTGACACCGTGACACGACTGTGAAACACAGACAACACCAATCAAACTTTTTTATTAAACTATTTATCATTAAAATAATTAAAAGTTTAAGTTTTATAACTTCTAAAAAAAATATTAGTGTAACTTTAATTGAAAACTTTGTAAAAAAATAAATAAATAACGGTAATACATCATACTCCCTCCGTTCTTAAATAACTGACATTATTTCTAGCTAATTTTTGTTCCTAATTATTTAGGAACGGAGGGAGTAGTTGTCAAAGTTTTTTTCTCTATAGTCATATACCTAAATTATTGTGGTAAGTAGAATTCATAAGTGTCACATTATGCAGTACAAAATTGTTTGATTTTTTTTATTAGAGTGAGAGAGTGTGTGTGAGTGAAAATGTTTAATGGAATGAGATAAAGGCCGGAAGATAAAGGGCTTAAAAAGAAGGTGGAGCGAATAAATCAATGATGTTTGGTGTTGGCTTAGAAATTAATGATGCTACTTTTCATGCGAATGGATCGTATTAAGCTAAAATTAGAGTCGATCACAATCAATACTAAGTGGGTTAGTGAATGTAGTGTCAGGGATCCGCTAATTGAAGGTTGACATACGCTACATTTTCTAGTAATTTTACCACTTGTCTAAACCTACACTAATGGCTCGTAAGTCGACTCTAAAATTAATTAAGTTCTTTACGCGTTATGTTGCCTTTATGTCGGTTGAGCAGATGCTAAAGAGATAAAATTAGCATTAGTGTCAACCAACACTACGTTTTACTCTAAGGTCATGTTTGACATGTCATTTCAACTAGTTTATAACTTATTTGACTAGCTTAAAACTTATTTGACTAGTTTTAAAGCTCTTCAAAAATGTTTGATGAATGAGCTTATTTTGGTAGCTTAAAGCTCTAAGCTATAAGCTATCTCAGGTAGCTTATAGCTTAAAGCTTATAGCTTATTAAATTTATTCTCATTTTTATCCTTATTATTTCATTAAAATTCCACCATTACTCTTATATATTTATAAAACATTAATCTTATTTTTCCCTCACACTTACGTATGCAGTTTCCGCCACCATTCCTGCCACACCGCTGTGCACCACAAGTATTATAAATATTATATTAATAAAAATAAGTAAAAATTAATATTATATTTTTAAGATAATAAATAACTTGGGTTAATACAAATATTTAAAGTGATAATAATTTTAATATTAATATTATATAGGTATTAATGTGAAAATAATGTAATGTTAAATATAAAAATAATTATACAAGTATGTCCTTTTATGTCATTTTATAATTTCAGCTTGTTTAACAGCTAGTTTTACCAAACACTTTTGTTTCAATCACGTAGCTTTTCAGCTTTCAGCTATCAGCTAGCTTATGAGCTTTCAGCTATCAGCTACTCCCTCTGTTTCTTATTAACTGTCCACTTTGAAGAAAAAATTTTATTCATATATATCTGTCCACTTAGAGTTTCAAGAGAGCATTAATTGATGTTTTTCCAAGAAATGCCCTTACAGAAATAATAAATGAAGAAAGATAAAATACATTTTAAAGGGTAATATAGGAAAACAAATAATATTTTTATGAAAATCAACATAATTAATTGCTTTCCTTAATTTGTGTGAATCTTCTCTTCCTGGACAGATAAATAGGAACGGAGGAAGTAGCTTATAAGCTTTCAGCTAGTTTTTCAGCTTTCAGCTAGCTTATCAGCTAAACATGTCAAACATAGCCTAAAATAAATGTTTCTCATAGTAAAACGAATATTTGTTTTTTTAAGATAGTTCTTCTTAATAAAAAATTGTTGAATTAAGAGAAAATACATTGGAGTATTTAATGCTATGTTTGACATGTTTAGCTGATAAGCTGGCTGATAGCTGAAAAGCTAGCTGGAAACTTATAAGCTAGCTGATAGCTGAAAGCTGAAAAAGCTACGTGATTGAAACAAAAGTATTTGGTGAAATTAGCTGTTAACCAAGCTGAAATTGTAAAACGACATAAAAGGACATATTTGTATAATTATTTTTATATTTAACATTACTTTATTTTCACATTAATACCTATATGATATTAATATTAAAATTATTATCACATTAAATATTTTTATTAACTCAAGTTATTTATCATCTTAATATAATATTTTTAATATTTGTAGTGCGCAGCGGTGTGGCGAGAATGATGGCGGGAACTGCATACGTAAGTGTGAGGGGAAAATTGGTTTAGTGTATTTATAAATATATAAGGGTAATGGTGGAATTTTAATAAAATAATAAGGATAAAAATGAGAATAAATTTAATAAGCTATAAGCTATCTCAGGTAACTTATAGCTTATAAGGTACTGAAATAAACTCATTCACCAAACACTTTTGAAGAGCTTTTAAGCTACTCAAATAAGTTATAAGCTAGCTGAAATGACATGTCAAACATAGCCTTAATAGATAATCAAACACGCTTATAAAAAAATGCAATATTTAAAAATGATTGGAGTATTAAAAGAGGATCTATTTGTTCAGTCGTGAAATTCCTGTAGACAATCCAAAATAATTTTAAGTATAGAGGCTCGTGCTGAAGTTGTAAAATATAATAATTTTATTATATTCACACTCATTTTCTCTTTTATTGTACTTTAAATATTTTCTTCTTATCATTTTTTTCCTTTTATTTTTTTGTGCTTCGGAAATAAATCATTTTTTCCCTTTATCATCATGCTACACATTATATTTCACATTTTTCACTTTATCATTGTGTGTAGGTGAATATTGGGTGGGAACATAACATTAATGAAAATGGAATGGATGCCTAAATGTCATAGCGTTCCAAAGGATAAAGATAACCAACTTTGGCATGGGTTCCCATTCCATGATGTATGATGTATCTTATCAGTTATCACTCACAAGAATTCAAAGATCTCTTTTCTTCATTCGATTGCGATTCTTCTAACAACTAAACTCATGACTCTTTGTTGAACAGGGGAGACACATTTGATCACGATGCTTACCTAATTATGCATTTGACCTCCTTCAACTCATTTCATTCGTTTAAGGCTTCAAGACCACTCAACAATCCACCAACTGCTCCACGACCACACAACACACACTCTTTCATTTTTATTGTTAATTTTGGGATGTCGTTGTTCATAACGACCTAATCTCTCAACTACAAAAACGTATTCAATTTTTCTTTACCTACTTTCAATGTGCAATCATTTATATGAATTTAAATATATGCAGTGACAGTGTACATTATGTTCAAAAGAAAAGATAGTGTACATCTAATAATGTTTTTCTAACTAGTTTCTGAGATATAGACTTTTTTTTGTTCGATGAAAGATACAGTTTATATTTTTATGTTCCGGAAAAGAATTTCTAAAACATATACATTAAAATAAATTTCATTTTGAAAACTAATTCTTGAAGCATAAAAATAAATTACATTCTGAAAACAATTTTTTGACATATGATTTTTTCCTTTAAAAAAATTAGTTTTTTTTGAAATATAAAAAAATTAGTTTCTGAGCCTGATTGTGCATGGTATGTATCTATTTATTTTTTGGTGCATAGTGATTAGTGATATACTGATATGTATCTTTATGAGAGTTTTGAAAAAAATTAAATGAAAGGGTGATACAAAAAACAATATTTTTTTTTAGGCTTAAATGCACTTTTGGACCCCCAAGTTTATATTTTTTGTGATTGTTGACCATGATCTTATTTTTCTACGAGTGAAGACCCTAATCTTTCAAAATGTTGCACCGTTTACCCTTTCGTCCAAATCCGTCAAAAACTTGACGGAACCCACTTACCTGGCCTTCTGACGGAAGGGTAAACGGTGCAACGTTTTGAAAGATTAGGGTTTCCATTCAAACTAAAAATAAGATCAGGGTCAACAATCGCAAAAAATGTAAACTTGAGGGTCCAAAAGTGCATTTAAGCCATTTTTTTAAATCCCCCTTTTATCCACGTGGAAGGTCATATCAGCGTGTTCCGTCAAGTTTTTGACGGATTTGGACGGAAGGGTAAACGGTGCAGCGTTTTGAAAGAATAGGGTTCTCATTCGTAGAAAAAAAAGATGAGGGTTGATAATCGCAAAAAATTAAAACATGAGGGTCCAAAAGTGCATTTAAGCCTTTTTTTTTTTTATCAATATGGATAGTGTTCAGTTTCAAAAAAAATTGTGGATTAAAAAAAAACTATCTACATTACCAACGTCGTTACAAGTTTTTTTATTTATTTATCAACCGTCCTTACCAAGTCCAAGGGCCTTCATCTACTTTGGGCCTTTGCGAGCAAACAATGGGCAGTGGACCACTTACACTACGCATTGACAACAAAATTGTTTTGATGAAAAAAAAAATAGCAGAAAAATTAAAATTATTTATTCAAATGCACTTCGTTCAACTTTTTTCTAATTTCACATGTTTAATCACAAAAACAAAACTGTCACTCTCATTTCTACTATATTATAAATTTTCTGTTTAACCTACCCTTGATGTAAACGAAAAAATAGTTCAAGGGGTTATGTTTTGTCCACTGAGAGAAGAAGTGAAAATGACCATCTTACTTTTTAATTAAGACGACAGTTTAAGAGCCAATGTAAATTCAAAAAATAAAATTAACATGCATGTTGAACTAAATGTCAAGAGTCAACCATCAGATGATTCTCCTAAAGCAATGTCTCATGTACAAATTTTGTAGATGGAAAAAAAAAACCTTTTGAAAGAATTAGCCCAACTATAATATGAATGTTCTTGATTTAAATAAGATATCTGCAAGTAAAAAAATATGTCAAGACAAGAGTTATAAAAAACCAATTATATCTTGACACGTGTAATTAGTTAGAATTTTTAAAGACATATGTAAAAATATGACTGAAATACCTAACCTAAAATAAGATGATTTTACTTAATATTTTCTTTGAGTGAGTTAAATAACTAGCTCATTCATTCAAATGCAATTTCCTTCATCTCTTTCCAATCTCATATGTTGAATCACAAACAAAAACGCCATCCTCATTTCTACTCTTTTAACACATGAATCCTTTCCATCGTTTTCACTTTTAATTCTATTATACATTTTATGTTTAACCTACCCTTTCATCCATTTCAGGAAGTAAACGTAAAAAAATAAAAAAGGTAGTTGGTTTTGTCAATTGAAGAAGTTCAAACGATAATCAAACGGAGTCATTTTTTAAGCCAATGTCAACACAAACAGAGAACAAATGAACACTAATGATCGGTTTGGTTTACAATAAAAAGCATAAACAGAAGAAAAAAAAATTAACACCTCTAATTCACAAAGAGCATTGCTTAATTCCACTGAAACCAAATTCCGATTCAAATATTCTGCTCAGACAGAAAAAAAACCTTGTTGAGGAAACACCAAACATGGTTATTCTCGCTCAAAACAAGGTAAAATCCGAAGCAAAACAAACAAGACTTAAATTTCAACGAGACAAAGAAAAATCAACTTCAATAATCAACACACAGGTTTGGTGTTGAATAAAATATCTCCACAACAGATTGCCGTAAAATTAATTTATCATCATGCAGCCAGCGAACTAAATGGTAGACGCCGACCCATGAGAACAATCAACTCGCCCATTTCATAATTCTTTTGTACGAAATGTTTGAATCCCAGAAACCATTGCGCTTTGCAGATCCTCCAAGCGCACTTCGCTGCCGCAAACCACCATCCTTGTGCCGCCATCCACAGCGGCGTTGCGCACACTCCTCCACTCACACCTACTCCCATTCACAACTTCACACATCACCAACTCCTCAATCTCCAACGTGTTCCGCAAGTAAACAAAATTCCCAACCCAAGTCACCTCCAACGAACCCAACTCATCAGAATCACCTTTGAACTTCTCCAACAGCTCCTCCGGCATCTCACCCACTTCCTCCATCATTCCCGAACCCAACCCCCCCTTAACCGCCCACAGCTTCACCGCTTTCACGTCCTCACCGTCCCCCACCACCCCCGCCACCATCAACCTCTTCCCTAACATCCCCGTAACGCAGTAACCAACACTCTGGTCAGGACAAAGATCATACGGCCCATCCCACTTCATCGAAACCGTGTCAAAACAAAACGTCATACCGGAGCTTTCCTCCGTCACAAGCACCGCCTCTCCGGCGACGGCGACCGAAAGCCACGTCGACCCCGACGAGCCCTTCAGCATAGCCGGCATGGACTGGCACATCACCCAGGTGTTACTCTCCATGTCATACATCTCCACCGCCAGCGGGTCATCCTCGAAGTCACACGCGCCGCCAGCTACCACCACGCGCTGTCCAACTCGCGCCACGATCGGGTCAGTACGCCACACGCGTGGGGCGGGAGCGTGGTGCCAGTCGAGATGCAGCGCGTCGATGGAGAAGGCGAATTCGGCGGGGGAGAGAGTGTAGAGCAGCGTGGAGTGAGATGATCGGACGGCGGCGGTGGCGGAGGGGTGGCCCTTCAAAGGGTGGGGTAGTTTCATCTCCACCCACACGTGCGAGCGAGGATCGTAAGCGTGCGCGGTTATCACGTGCGAGGCACGAGTGCTCTGTGTGAGGATGATTAGCCATGGCTTAATGGTTCTGGTGTGAGCGAGTGAGGAAAACACCGCATGCTTCCATGTGTTTGACACGTGACAAGCGGGGACCAAGTGGATGAGTGGCACGTGTGAGAGGATTGTCTCTAAGACATCTCCATGGATGGGTGCTTCTTCTGCTAATTCCCATTGAGCTGCCATTGTTGCAAGCTAGTTCTTCTGGTTGTGGTTGTGGTGATGTGAGAGTGAAAGAGAAACAGAGGTGTGCAGGTTTATATAATGGTGCCTTGGGTGGGAAAAGAGAATTGAAAATTGGAAATCGCATGAATCAGTGTGACCAATGGTGGGTGGGTGCCACGTCATCCGTGTCAGAATGTGAACGGGTGTCTTGGTAACTCACTCATTGACTCCTTCGAACAATCGAACCAATTAATAAATTTCTATATATTGAGAAAATGCTAGCAACCATTTCTGCTTGCACACTCCCTTTTTAATTTCTTAATATTTTTGTATATAATACTGTAGTTTACTACAATCAAGTTTGAGATTGAAAATATTAATAATTAAAAGATGAACATGTGGTTATTAAGAAGGAGTACCAATGACCATGCATGCAATTTCTAACTAGTTATGTCCCTGACTGTTAGTTCAAGTGGAAAGAGTTAGGGGACATAAGAGTTGGGGAGGGGATGGTCCAGAATTCGAATCCTATAAAAGAAATTTGAAGGAATTTTCTAATTTACTAACAACTAACCACTAACACTTGCTTTTAAAAATATACCAATGTATACATACTACCAAATAAGAAATAATATTTAACTAAAGTTTAAATATAATTATCATATACAAAGTTTTTTTTCTTTTAGTTTTATAGTTGTCAGAGCCTTAGAAAATACATTTTCTTGTTTTATTTGTAACTAGGATAGAGCCCGTTTGCCCGTGCGATGCACGGGTAAATTTTTACCGAATCAATTGTTAACTATAATCATTGAGTATTGATATATATATATATATAGAGAATGATACAATGATATATTTACTACAACATACAATTTTAATTAGTGAAACACTTATATATTATTATTATCTTTCATTTATGTCTCACTGATAGAATGCCTACACCAGCATCAACTTTCTCACAATTTCATTTACTAATAAACTTCAAATTGTCTCCAGCAAATTCAGTGCACTTTCAAGACTGATCTGGGTCCCAGTGCAGTGGATATACAGTATCAAATACAACCATTGCTAACATGTGTCGTACTTCTTGCAGCTAAGGACTCAAAATCAGTTTTTCTACCTTGCTTTGACAAAAATTTCCTACCAACCCTTGCTCTTAAACAATCAAAAATACTGACAGCTTTTAGGTACATTCCTAAAGGGATGAAAACCATATCTGAATGAGGAGCTTGAGGATAGTCAGCCATAGCTTGAGATACCATATGCCTAGTTGTCATCTGTAACAGTGACTCTTTAACAGACTCCGCAAGATCCAAAATCTCATCTGCCAAAGCCTCTGCATCCAGATCTGAAGTATCTAATAATTTATAATTCAAGAAATCTGTCATCATGCGGTTTGTTGATCCTCCTAGATATGTCTACTGCTTCCAACAAATTTCCACCACTATGAACTGCAAGTCTAAATGCAGCAACAACCAAGGGATTCCTTGGTTGATCACTCAATGTTTTGTGTAATGCAAGGATACCAACCCATAAGCTGATGTGACATGGTCTTTGGTGCCAAAAGTTTATCCAAATTGGAGAACAAAGACAAAAGCAAATTGGTTCTTTTGTCCCGCCTCCGAAATCGATGGTGAACAAAATAAACAGCCTGAAAGGGGAGCATTGAGAAAAGAGTAAATAAAGTTATTGTGTAAGAGAGAAAACAAAACTTGAATGGTGCAAATCTGCCCAATCCCTTTGCTTGTTAATGTTAAGGAAACTCTGTTTGTAAATATTACATTTCTTTAAAACATCCAATTGGAACAGCATACAGTCCAAATGCAACAAAAGTCACCTTATAGAGCTAGAATTAATCAATCAGTTCCTGGAAGAGATAAGACTGCATGTGCCGAAATAGCTTCACGAATTCTTTGAGTTCACAATTCTGCATAGATGATTAACTTAGTTTTTAAGTCTCTCCAACTAAATGAATGCTTTTGAAGAAACAACCTCAATAAAAGTGGTAAACAGATTATAGTAAGAGCAGATTACATAAGTAGGACTTACTTTTCAAAATTTATATAGGTAACAAACAGCTGAAATCACTGCATTACTTATCTAGCTTATATAGTTTGACTTAGACATTATTTGCTATTCACTCAAACCATTCTTTTCAATCCTTGGGGTTGTAGGCAAAAGGGAAAATTGATCTCTAACGGGGTTAGTTATAGGATTAAAAGGCCTAAGCTTTCTCTGCAAACTTCTATTTGATTACCCCATTGACTTCTTATCTTATATTTGTAAAGTATTAGATCTTAGCTTGCACAACAATACAATGACATCAAATTCCAAATCCATTTTATTCAAGTCAATTTCATGAAAACTAATTCTATAACTATTATAGTAGTGCATCAAACAGAAACTTAGCTATTGATAAATCCCAAAATTAGGCGAACAATACAAAAGTTTTTCTTAAAGCTAGAAAGAATACTTTAGGCAGCAGTTTGATCTGCTTCTTGTGATGGATAAAACAAAAGAGCACATAATGATCAAACCAAGCAAATGGATGTCCAAGAAATTCTATCATGAGAGAGAGAGAGAGCAAACCCAAAAATCAGAAAATAGAAAGTTCACAGAAATCTCCCAAGGCAGCTAGCTTTTGATAACCCCTGCATAACCATAGAATTAGACCACATACTTACACAGGTATCACATACTGACAAAGGTAGACTATCCACTTGATAAAAATATACTACTTAACAACAACAGCTACTGCGGCTTAGACTCACCTCATATTGTTGGGTCATATGTGAATCATAGCCCTCTTTTGGCCCACGCTAAAGTGCAAGATTTGGTCCCTATTGAACCCAATGGTGACAAAACTCAATATAAACTTTTTGTCCTTTGCTATTGCAATCCTTTTAAGAAAGGATGTTTTTGTAATCATCCATCAAGAAATACTTGGATGTATCCCTCGGACTGCTATGGTAATGCTGCGTTGTCAAAAGTAGCAGTCACAGAAAGATTAAAAAGTTGTATGGAAAAAGAAACTAAGAAAGCAGAGACAGAATGATCTACTGAAATGCTTCTCCTTACAGTTATTATTCAATGTTTAACACCAAAAGACTAAAAGTTATCAGTATATATTTTAAGGGGTCAAACTCAAGCCTAATCCTAAAACTCACTGTTGAAGAAAAAACATGGCAAGAGAAAGAAAAAAAAGACATAGGGCAAAAGAACAAAACGATTTTCTTTTTTTTTTCTTTTAAGTTGTGAAATGTCACTATATAAGGGGTTTTATTCGTATGAATAAAGATTTACTCGGCTAAAACAATTTACCAAAATAGAGATATTAGAATTAGAACAAAGATTAACAGCAGCCTTGAAGGTGTGCATCCCGCTTTTACCATATGTTCTTCTACTGAATAGAAGCAGTAAGCATATAAAGTGAAGCTACAGAATCTACAGTAAATCCAATTCAACACCACAAATTAATAACTCTCCTATTGAAAAGTAAATTCTTCATGCTCATCAAAGGAATAACATGATCACTAGGAACAGTTATTAAATGCATGATTCATAACAAAACAAAACAAAAGTAATCTCGTCATGTTTCATGCACTCTTGTATACAATTGAAAGTATACAAACTATATACTTGGTTTATAAATGTCATATGAAAGTACATGTCTTGTATACAAATTTATCCACAATACACATATTTTATACCAAATACTTTAACTTATCCACACACTACACATGCAACACCAAACACACAATCTCTAACTTATCAGCTAATTGCCAAGGAACTCACTAATCATGAACAAAATTTCCAAGTTCATTAGTTTACAGACAGAACACAAAAAGGTACAACAATTTCTAATGGAACATTATTGGCCTAAGTTTCTTTCTTATATTTGGAAAACATTCATTATCTGTTGATTTTGAATTTGTTCCAGCTCAAATAGGAATTTAAAATGCAGCAGCAAACTATAATGAAAACAATTTAATATTGGTTTGATTACCATCATGTTAGGCGGCAGTCACCATTGTATTGGGATAAGAAAAATGTCCAAGGGGTTCTGTCTCTTGCCTAATTCATGTTCTAACTTTTTGCTCATTCCCTCTAAATGTCCAAAGCTCCTAGCCTAATGCATAATCTTGCTCCTGCATAACATAGGCTTCTTACTCCACCAACTACTGCTGAAAACTTTATTAAATGCATATGGTTCCCTCACTTTGGAGGTCCTAAAAAAGAAGAATGAAACATTGTAAGCAAATCTTTAGAAATCAACAATCAATAATCAGTAACAATAATAAACAATTTGCCGCTAATACAAAGATTCAAGCAACCTCAGCATCAAGGAGAACCATCTGGATACCAAATGGATTCATTGGTTCTCCAACAGTACAAAGCTCCCACACCTCAAGAACCCTGACTTTCACTCTCCACAGATCGCTTCCAGGTATAAGGCTCTTGATCGAATTAAAACCACCATTCATATCAGAGGTTAGAATGAGGATTGTGTGAACTGTGGTGGAGTGAATTGTGGTGCAGCAAGGGTTGTGTGAGCATTTATAGGCAAATGGATATGAGAAAAAATTCAAAGGAGAAGAAGTTGTGTACAACAATCGACCTATAACCCTAGAACTAAAAACCTAATCTCAACTTCAAATCAGAATGGAAATGACATCTAATAAAAAAGGTCAGATAAAAAATTCAAATAAAGGACGAAATTAGGAACAAACGTATGAGATGTGCTAAGCTACAGTGGGTTCGAGCTCTGTTACGAAGCTTACCCACGCAATGGTTGACGGGAGATGTGATAGCCAGCGCCGGAGAAGCCACGGGAAGAAGCAGAAAATTGTGAAAAATACATCTTTTGAACAGAGTGACGTCGATCACAGCTAGAGCAGGGGAAATACGTGATGTTGCTACAGTCGCAATAGAGAGAAATCGGGGAAAAGGGGCGAAAATTGAAGACGAAAGGAGGTGGAAGAGAAGTGAGGTCGTACTTTCCCCATGGAATCCGGAGAGGAGGGAGGCGGCACTGCAACCTCACGTGGGCGAAATGAGAGATCTGATTTGGGATTTTTCAATCAACGGACCAGATTAAAAGTTGACATCCCAAGTTGAAGATCTGAATTATGAAGTGGCAGATTTCAATTAAAAAATAAAACAAAATTTGAAAAGGTAACAAAAAGAAGGACAGATGGCGTAATGTGATTGGTTGTTTTGTAGGAATAGTGAAATCCAAACTCATGAATAAGAAGTAGTAGATTATTCATAGTTTCTAAGGAGGTGTTCGGATAAGTATTATAGAATTTAGACACATGTGATTTTGGTGTTTAAGTTGCACAACTACAACTAACATGCACCAACCTTTTAAAAAAATGCAGCAACATCAAGTGCAATTTCTAACTATAGTTTGTCCCATTATGGACATGACATGATAAAAATTGTTAAAAAATTAAGGGCGAAGGGCACGATATATTTCATTTTAAGGGTGATGCTGGTGCATGTGGTGCATACATGCACTTTATTCACAATAACCCTGCTAGCTAGCACATACTCTCCTCCTGCTTCAAATCCATAACCCGCTTTAATGCAGATCCAAAATTCACTCTATTTTATGCAACATCATGTATTATCACTCATGTGGATCTGATTTGGTGGAGACTTAAATCAAGAGGAACTTTCATTTTTATTTTTTTTATAAGCAATGATGTATTAAATGCTAGCACAAAGGGCGCAAGAGTTACTTCATAACTAATTAGAATAATATGTGAAGGTGAATTTAGAAGAATTATAGTGTAAGTGTGTAACCAACAATAAGAAAACAAAGAAGATGAATTGAAGTGTATAGAAGATGAAGAACACAATGCGGCGCTAAAACTTGCACATAAAGCTTATTTACAAATAAACAATTTTAACTTGTGGATCGGATAAAGTTTTTCTCGGTTTATGATAAACTTAATTAGCAATTGAAAATATCACATTTTCATTGCGTAATGGGAATCATTGAGATGGATTCTCTTTGCAGCTCATCTTCCAGCTTCTCTCGAGCAAAACCTTATAAATTCATTTTTATTAAAGTCTTAGATTGATTTAAAGTTAATTAATCATTTTAAATACACAATTATTTGACATTTAGTTTATAATAGCTGCACATGTAGCTCCGGGAGATGATGGAAATCATTTGATTAGTTTATAATCAACATTTAAAGGAAGACTTAATTTTGTCAACTAGTAACTTGAACTCAGTCCGCAATGTTTCACTAATAAGCTTATTAAATTATATTGATGCATATATGCGCGATTTAAATGGGCCTATATATAACCCTGCGCTGCATATATTATACAAGGTTTAAAGTTTCAACTTGATACTATGAAAACTGAAAAACTTATTCAACGGTCTTAAAGCTTTTTATATAGACACGGGCGTTGTTAACTAAAAATTAAGAGTAAAATACACTTACCCCCTCCAGGTTTGCAACAAAAACACATAGCCCCATTCTTATTGAAAATATACACACCACCCCACTCTATTTAACAGAGTTAACTTACTGTTAAATTGATCCTATTATAACCCTAATTAGACTAACCACACTTAAAAAAAAAAAAACCCTGATCAAAGTTGCCCCAACCCAATATGGTACGCGGGAAATTGAAACGTCTTCTAAGAGTGTGCCCTGCCTCGCTTGGAATTAGAAACGTCCAGATTCTCTGAATTGATATTCATCGTCTTTGAGATCAGTTCCCCTCCAAGGTACCTCCTCGCACTCTCTTCTTCTCCTCCTCCTTCTTCCTTTCTCTGATTTCATGAAAATTTGACAGAGGGTTCTCTCCTTTCTTATGCGGGTTGTTTCCCTTTTTTTTCTTGTTGTTCTTCTCCCCCATTTCTTTGGTGTTTAATGAAATTTGACAGATTTCCCTTTCTTATATGAGTTCTTCCCCCTTTCTCCTGCTTCGCTTGTGTGTTGTTTATAATATTTAGTTCTCTGTTAGTTTTTAACATATGAATGGTTTACGATGTTTTTTTTTTCTTCTATATTACATATTCAAACGAATTGTTATCAACGTGGCATTTATTTCTTTAATAAGTTATTTTTATAATTTTCAACAAAATAAACATAAGAATACAATTGATAAAATAATAAAAATTTGGAAATAGTAATCATAATATATTTATCTTAGATACTTTAATACATAAATGAGAATTTCTTTTTAAAGCGTGAATATTTAGGACTAAAAAACTAAAAAAGTAAATGAATGCACCACCGGTACTTGAATCTCTATGCACGTGAGAGCTTTTAACAATGTTCATCATAACAACACTTACATCTCCCACCAGAATAGCAGTAACTCATTAGTAAGAATTACTCCCTTTAATAATTTTTTAAAGGATATGAACTGAATTATTAGCCAACAGCTCACCTTTTTTCGGGATAAAGAAATAAAATAATGAAATATAGTAGGAATTGATCTTTATATGTATAAAAAAGAAATGAAAATTAAAAAGTCCGATGTCGTTGGAGGCTCTATGATCATGCTGATGTTTTTGGTGAGATTTGAGAGCTTCTGAATAGGAATTGACAGTGTAATCTGAACTGGATCAACAGAGAGGGAAATGGTCCAGCTGATTGACTTGCTCGCCATGGTGCTTACTCTACGGCCACAGGGGTCTCAGAACTAGCTGCTGCCCCTCCAGAGTTGGAATATTTGCTTTTGAAGGATAAACTAGTCATGCGCTATTCCCTTTGTTTTCTTTCGTTTGTTTTGTCGGTTTTGTTAATTTTCCGGTGCACAAAAAATAAAAAAATTCTGTCCCGCGCTAAAAGCGAGAGGGACACAGTGATTGTGAATATAAAGTTTTAGTTAAGTTTGAAATTCTTATGTATGTTTTTTTTACGGGATATGTATGTTATCTTATAATCGATTTTTTTCTTCAAAATATATATTATATATTATTAAATTGAAGTTATATGATAAAGTATAGTAGTATATAGTGATTGTAGTTTTTATTTTTTGAAATTTTGTATACTACTATAATTGATATTTTCAATTTTCTGATGTATAAAAAAAATCGATATTTTCTGTACTACAAAATATATATTATCTATCAAATTGTTATCTTTATTATAACCCTTTTTTGGCAAGTAATCTGCTAATAAATTTGACTCTTGATAGATATGCACCGCCTCTAGGGCCTAGGCAATTAATTTCCTCCATGATGAAAGCAATCATATGTTGCTAGATCGTTAAGTACTACTAGTAGTAATTTCTAAGAGTGATTTTCTCTGGCATTCACACAAACCCACCTATAGAGAAAAGTCAATTATAATGTTCTCTCTCAAGATTAATAAAATAATGAAAAATTAAAAAATTGCAAGTATCACCTCAGCTTCATAAGTCTATAATTGACCCACGACCTTTGAGAAATAACGAAAGACTTCTTGCTTATGATTACTCATAAGTCATTAACACTACCAATTCCACTTGGTCTTTCTTTACCTCTGGAGTTTGGACGACCCACCACCAAATTGCACAGGGTTTCAGGTCCCATAACAATATTTAATATTTAATAAAGAAAGTTTTTTTTTTTTTTACAAATGAGGGGCAGTCCCGAAATAAAAAGAAAGCTAACTAGCAACAAGCCCTATAAAAGGGAAATAGGGAGACAACATGTCTTTATGCAGCAGTGAGTGACACTCACCAAAAGACGCATCAAAAGAATGCGTTCCAAAAAGGAGAGCTAAGACCACCTTAATAAGGTAGTCCACCAAAGAGTTAGCTTCCGTCGGAATGTTCTTGATCACAATTGATCCATGGTCTGAAATCTTCTGCTGAATATCCCAGGCAATTTCACCATATTAGTGTGAAGATGAAACATTAAAATCCTGCAGCAACTCAACCACTTGGTGAGAATCACTCTCAATATTTAATATTTAATAAAGAAAGTTTCATACTAATATACAGTCACAAAAGAATTATGAATTAGAAATTAGAAATTCAAATATTAACTCTTGAAAATAGAAAATACTGCTTGATTAGTTTATTACCGCTTATATAGTGCACTAATTGTGAAATAAAGAAATAGTCTCACGTATACCACTTGTAAGATCTATACATAGGGGTGAAAAATAGGTCGAGCCGAGCCAAGCTTTGCGTGGCCTATGCCTGGTCTGCATTCTCTTTTGGTGGCCCAAGCCTGGCATGTGACCTATCAATAGGCCAAATTTTATGGCTTGGCTGGCCTTTTCTAAGGTTTAACCTGACCTACAAGCCTTCTTAAAAGCCTAACTTAACAGACAATTTTATCAAAAGAATGTCATTAGGCTAGCGGGCTAATAAGCATTTTATATGTCATTGCACTTTCTTTTCAAATAAAAAAACTTGTATCATTGCATTTTAAAAACTAAACCTATATCGTTGCAAGAGAGGTGGACTTGGCAGCGACAGATCAACAGTGGTGACTGGCTGCAGCCTGCGTCCTGTGCGGCTGAGGATGTGCTATTCTGAATATGTCTGGAACGTTTCTAGTCTAGGTTAGGGCATGGACTTAGGGTTTTCTTTTATACTAAAGTATACATCAGTTTAAAAATATATATATATATATAATTATATTATATTTATATTATTAATAACATAATATATAAGTAGGTCGGCCTATCTGGCCAAATAGGCTTTTTAAATTGTTTGGGCCTGACATTTTTAGTTAAACAAGCTTTTTAAAAAGCCTAAGCCTGACCTTTTTAGTAAACGAGTCAAGTCGGGCTGAGCCTCAAACGAGCCGAGCCATAGGCCCCTGACGAACCGCCTGACCTATTTCCACCCCTATCTATACATTACCACAAAAAATTGTAACACACTATAAGTATGCCAAAATCTTTTTTTTTTTTTGAAAAGAAGTATGCCAAAATCCTAAAGTCTTTTTAAAGGGACTATACAAAGTAGGGTTGGCAATGGGCCCCGTGGGTGCGGGTTTGGTCATTCCCACACCCAAACCCAAACTTAACACCCAAACCTAAATTTAATATGGGTGCAAAAGTCAAACCCAAACCCAAACCCCTGGGTTCCGGGTTACCCGAACCCAAGCTCAAAACCCAATGTGAGCATCGAACCGATAAAAAATCAAAAATATCAATCCGGAAACAACATGTACATAAGAGAACAACATGAACATAAGCTGATTAAACCCCATTATCATTCCAATACAAAGGAAAAAATATAGTTCATGAACATAAGCCTACTTAGTAACTTTAAAAAAAAACTCTACTTAGTAGCTTTAACAATATATATATAAGGGTTGGTAATTACATGCATAAGACTTCGGGTTTGGGTTTGGGTTTGGGTGCGAGTTTAATCAATCCCACACCCAAACCCAAACATGTATTAAAATTTGGGTGAAACCCAAACCCGAACTCAAACCCAAGGAAATCGGATTTCGCCCACAATTTCGGGTCGGGTTCGTGTTGGGCCCGCATGATTGAATTTCCTGCCATCTCTAAAACAAAGACGTACAAATGAATATAATAAAAGACTTGGACTTCTTTTTTTAAAATAAAATAAAGTAATTATTTATATCCTTCTTTTCTTTCTAGAAAGCATAGATTCGCGCCGAGGTTACTTGACCTGGAGTGGGGTAAACGGTAATGGGCCAGGTCCCATAACGCGTCTTGTTGAGGTGTGAAATGTGGGAAAAAAACAAATATTTCAGCTTCTACAAAAAAGGAATATATCGACAAAAACAAAAGAAATAAAAGCTTGTGCAAAAAGGTAGTAAGATGTACGTAAGAGGAACTCAATTATTTTGCAACACATGCTACTAATGATAAATTCTCAACAACTACATATAACACATAATAACCTTTAAATAATACTAATGCCTTTTAATGTACATTTGCTAGCTCATGATATTTCATTTTGTAACTAGACACATTTCTAATTAAATCAAATATTATTTGTAAGAGTGTGATCTATTTTGAAGTTTGACATATATACATTCACACTTACAATCACAAATAGTCTCATTTCAATTTCCACTTTTGAGAATCCTTCAATTGTTCTTACAATATTTTTTTATCATGGAACTACAATTTTCAGCTTCATGCTTTCATTCACATCATCGAGAGAATCAATTGAAAAATCTATGAATAATGGTTGATCGAGAACCACCCTGTGCTAATGGCCACACAAACTGGATAAGTTTTATGGATGATGGAAGAGAACGTGGGAGTTGAATGAGGCAACTTGATTGTGGGGTAATTATGGTGAATTGATGGAAAATGATGATCGAAATGTGAGACAAACTTGATGAAGTTGGATCACATGCATGGAGAAGGAGCTTGGAGAACATTCACAGATGATGATTTGATGGCGACCGGACCAGTTTAGAAAAGGTCGGTTTATATATGGGTCTATGAGCGGTGATGGTGATGTGATATGATTGAAGAGGATAAGAACTTGGTTTCAGATTTGTTTTTCAAATAATTTTTTTTCTTCAATTTTATGAGGTGGCAAAATCATACCATGTAATTGAATTATTGTCGGTGCATAAATCCTATTTGAACATGATATTTAACCTCACCCTTTTTTTTTACATCGGAAAGATAAATTGCACATGCCAGAAATTGATCCATGGACCTCTCTTACCCAACCCAAATGTCCCACAACTCCTACCACTTAAGCTATCTACGGGGACATTTTTTTTTTGAAAAGCCAATCCTACGCGGTACATTATTGGTTAAAAAAATTAAAAATAAATAAAGAAAAAAGATAAATTTATTTACTCACTTATCTTATATTTTATTAGTTCACTTAGGATTAAATTAAATTTCTAAGAAACGTGTTAAGAAATAATTGAGTCATTTAAGACTAAAAGTCATTTTACTATATATTTAGTGATAATTATAAAATATAAATTCCGTATTTTTTGTTTACATGTTGTTCCGGGAACCCTGGCCGAGGACGGACAGGGCACCCAGGACGACCACGGACCCCACAGGACGTCCCTGTCGAGGGACAGTTTAGGGAGTCTGGGAAGATCCTGCTTATGGGTCCTACCACCTAGGGTAAGGACAAGACCTAGGGCCCACCGAATAGGGGTTGACCTAGGCCAACCACCCTAGGGAGTAGGTTGACAGGTGCAGATCCGTAGGGGCCCCGGACCGTTGGATCACTGTTCCTCTGCAGGTACCGCAGGTAATCCAACGGCGGGCTGTGCCCTGCGTACGAGCCATGCATGACGTTGCATGGCTCCAACCCTAATTCCACCTCCCCTATATAAGGGGAGCCCCTCTTCTATTGAAAGGTAACGTATTGTAAGGCCCAAGTTTTAACGTTTTGGATAAGTGAATAAAATAAAAGAGTTATTTGATTAAGATAAATTTGGGAAAGAAAAAGGTTCAGGAAAAGTCCAAGAATTTATCGAAAAACCGAAAGAGTTATAGCACGACTAACATACGCTTAATCCTAGGTCAAAGGTATTAGTGAATAGTTAATTTACGCTTTAGGACACGATGGAAACTAATTCCAAAAATCCTCAGAGAAATGTTAGAACTTCTCTTTTCCGTCCTTAAACAACCATTTCGATGCGAAATCCTGGAATGTACGAACGTCAAATTTCAATTCTCGGAAGTTTGCCGAAACGGAATCCCTGATAGTTCGGAAAACCTAAGATCGACAGACGATGAAGACTTTTTCTATCCGGAAACTCAAACGAAGATTCCACCCGCGTTCTCCTACATCTCTCATCATTCCTAATCTTTCTTCAGAAGGAAGTTTTCTCATCCGACGATCACTGCAAAAAGTAGTTTTTCGGGATAAACCGACTTACACCGACTTATGCCGATTTTGGATCTTTTGGTTTAATTCCAAGAATTCTATTTTGAGTTCTGGAATTCTGTCGCCAGAACCTACCTTAGAATGCGCAGAGGAACGCGCAGGAAAAATCGGAATCGCAAAAAAATCATTTTTCCGTTTTTTCCAAAACCTATAAATAGCTTGAAAAATTAGATTTTTTTCACAAAACCCATTTTCCCCACCCCCCAAAGCCGCGAGTTTCTAGAGAGAGAGAGAGATCCGGATCTTCGTCGATTCTTGCCCGTTTGCTTCACCGTTCGTCACTAATCGAAGACCTCGAGGTAGGTAATCTATACTCTCCTTCGAATCGTCGTTTCTGTCCATTTCTCCTGCGACTTTCTGAGTTCAAAATTTTGAGGTTTTTGAAAAACTGTTCAAATCAGCTGATTTCAGCGTCTAAACTTCTTCCCTGCATGCTCCTGAGCGTGTTCTGCGGATTAGATTTTGTCAAATGTCGACGAAATGCCGCCGGGATCAATTTCTACCCTAAATACCCATTTTTCGCCAAAGTCGCAACCTTTACGCTCTAATCTATCGACTTGGCTTAGTGCTAGTAGGATTTGTCGTCATAAACGTCGTTGTGGACGTCCCCATCCAATTTGTTTTTCAAAAATCCAATTTTGAAATTCTGAGCTAAAAATAATGACCAAACTGCCCCTATATCAGTTTTCGATCCGAAAATTTTTCCGAGCCTAGAACCGTCTTAGTTACGGCTTATGTTAACCTAGGAACCAAGTTTGATCGAAGAAAAATCGACCCTCCCAATTAAGGAAAGTGGCCGAGAGCTATATCAAGGGGGGAGGAGAATCCGATTTTTCGAAAACTTGTCTTAACGCGTTAGATTGTCGTACCACAGAGTTTGTAATGTACCGTGTAACCCTAGGACTTATTGCTTGCTGAGTTCCTGACTCAATGTGTTGATTTCTGTGATTTTGGCTTAAGGTTCTTTTGAGGAGTTTCCTGGAGATCAAGGCGAGGAACGTGAAGGAGGTTGTGAGGAAAACGCTGGAGGAGTTACAGGTGAGGGCTACTCTCTGAATTACTAGATAATGCTTTAGGTGTCGATGAAATTCGACTTGATTTATGTGTTATGCACCTAATTGCTAAATGTCTGAAATGATTTCTGAGGCTTCGGCCGAACTTGTTGAGTACTTGATGCCATGATATTGTGTGCTAAATGATTCACATGCTATGTGCTACGTGGTTAACTTAGGATGTGTTGGAATATGCTGTTTATGCCTATTGGTTGAGCTGTTTCATTGATGTTATTCCACTCGTGCCTATGTTTCTGGAAAGTGAGGATTACGGGCAAGTCATGCCGAATTTTTATGAGATTTTGAGAGAGTTTTGAAAGGACGAACGAAGTTCGGACCTTGTTATATTTTAATGGATCGAGACCTTCTCAGAAATTAATTGGGATTATGGGATCCCTGAAACTCATAGGAAGTATCATAAGACTAAACGAAATCTATTTTCTCAAAGAAAATTCATAAGACATTAATCAATCTCTAAATCCCTTGAACAAATGATAACAACATTTAGATAAGAGCTTAGAGCCTGAATATTAGTCTTGAAGATATGAGAAGTGTCGTCGAGTCCAAGTCTTGAGGAAACTTACAAGTTTCCGAGTATGCTTATACTCTTTCGCTCGATGAGCAGTTTATTGTTTGGCTATCTAAAGTTTAGCCGGAGACTATAAGTTTCCAAGTACTTCGGTACCTTTTCGCTCGTTGAGCAGGTTATTGTTTGGCTATCTAAAGTTTAGCCGAGAACCATGAGTTCCAAAGTATCTTCTTCTTTTGATTAATTCATTTTGTCGCAGAATCGACGTTTGCCTTAGGGTAGGCTTTTTAGAGACAATAAGTTAGCTAGAACACGTGACGACGTGTCGAGTGAGGTCGGAGACGTTGTTTGGCTAACCACTTGCATTCATGCACTCATTTTGAGGTTAATACACGGCGGATTACCGGACCTCGGTGGATTCCAAAATGGTCATAAGACCCGGATTTCCATATTTAGGACACTACGGTGGTCCTCAGTAGCAGACGGAATGGCAGACCTACGGGTTCACTGCTGATCTGACTACTTTTGTGTGGTGTAAGAGACGCCCGAGCGGAATGGTCCCACTTTGGCCGGTGTTAGGGCTGACTCGATGGTGTCCATCCTTCTTCCGGAATGCATTTTGTTACCCAGCATTGCATTTCATGCAACATACATGCTGACTTAGTTGCTGAGTGTGATTGGTACCTGTTTATCCTACTTGAGGCATGCTAATTGTTATTATGATCTTTATATTCATTGTGATATATGCAACCCTAGGATGTTATCCCTAAACGTATAAGCCTGAGAGGCTAAATAATTATTACCCTATATATCTGGTTTTATTATTTATATAATTCTTTGGAGTTGACCCTCGCGTCTTCTGTGTGTGTTTGGGCGGACTACGCCATTGTCAGTTGAGTATGGCGGACCGGTTCACGATGGTTCACCCTTCAGGGGAAACTAGGTTGAAGAAGCTTGATCAGGAGGACTACGGTTCAGGGGTGGTCGACCCCGCTGGCCACCGAGCGACTTACTCGAGATGGGATTAGTGTAGGAGTAGTGTCGATGCTCTGACCGTCATGCTTCAGTTTTGGGGACAGGGTAGTTTCCTACCGGTAGCTTTTTGTGTGGTTTTCCTATGGAGATCACAGAGAGCTGGTTGGATTTAGGGGGTCTTTTCTTAGGCCGCTGGGCCAACTTGTTCTCAGATTTTGAGGTTTAGTGTTGCGGACACAGTATTTTTACCTTGGTTTGTACTTTTGCCTACGGGCGTTACTCTCTTTTACTTTCCGTCACTGGAGGTTTACTCGTGACGTGGTTTACAACTTACAGTGGGGGCTGTAATCATATTGTATATTAGTTCTGTTATCTTCGTTTTAGAGTTTCATCTCTTTCTATCTTAACTTACATTATCAAAAAAACATAATTCACGTTTTTCCGCTTAAGTTATTTCTTTGGTTACTAAAGTGACGCCACCGAAATCGGGGTGTTACATTTGTGGTATCAGAGCTTGTCGAGTCTTTCGGGAGTCTTTGGGGAATAGGTCTTCTGTGCTAGGTTGTGTGACTCTGTAAAGAGTAAAAATTGATTGTCTGCAAGCGATTTGTCGCTTAGAATTGATTGAAGTTATTGCTTAATCATATTGTATAGTATGTTAGATGCTATCTTATGATGAGTACTAATTGTTTGTTTGACTAAACATAGGATGGTAAGCCCTGACCGTATGGCGAAGGCAATAGCTACCATGATTGAGGCAATGATGAATCAGGCTGCTGAGGACGCTTACAGACGCGCTGAGGAGGCTGCACGTGAACGACCTCAACCGCTAATCCAGGCGTCCAAGTACCAGCATAGTGGATTGGACCGAGCTGGAACTGGAGGACCAGTGAGATCAGGTTCTCAGGAGCACCGACGGTGGAAGCCATACTAGCATCCTGAGGGAAGGGACCCTATTCCAGGATCACGCAAGTCGACGACCACAACTATTGGCCAGGAGGCTGTGTCATGTTTCCGTTGTGGAAAGCTTGGACACTACGCCTTTCAGTGCTCAGTGACTGGACCACAATGCTTCAAGTGCAAACAACGTGGACATTTGGCCGTGAACTGTAGGACGTTCCAAGCGGGACCGTCTGACAACAAGATGAAGGGTAAACTTCCTGCCATATCTAAAGGGGCGAGGAAGCAAGTAACGTGTTACAGGTGCAAGAAGGTGGGGCACCACTCTAACAAGTGTCCAGACGGGAGACCTCTATGTTTCAACTGCAATCGCCCGGGGCATCAAGCCAAGGATTGCAATGTAACCAGGGTTGAGCCATCTGTGCCTACGGTAAGAGGAAGACATCCTGCTGCACGGGGAGGAGTCTATATCTCGTGCGGCGAGGGAGCTGGTCGACTAGTCAGAGGAGAGCGCACAAACGATGGTAACCTTCTAACTATTCTTTCTCATTCTAGTATAATACGCTTCATTACTCTCGTAGAACGTGCAACACACCTAACTTGCCCTTACTGTCGAGCTTTGACTTTATAGTTATTACGCCTAATAATACTTTATTTGACCGTTGCTCGTGTTTAAACTATAGAAGTTACACGAGGTTTAGAATAACACGTTAAGCCTAGAAAGTAGTTTTGCACCGATGCGTTTAACAAGAAGCTAGAAGCTGAAGGATGAATCTCAGGGAGATTCCGTATGGATAGTATATGTATGATGTCGAGAGCGTGTAGTTCCGTAGCGGCATCATTGAGGATTTAATATCAAGATCTTTGTGACTGCTGGATGTTAGGAACTCATTGACTGTTCCAGTGGGTTTTTCTAAATCTTCACCTTCGATGTATTGGGCCCGATCAACTTAATATTGAGGGGGTGATATTCGGAATCAGAACTGGCAATGGACTTTGATAGATGGATTGGTAAGATTAATTTGATTGGATCGAGGATTAGTTGAGTTGGGAAGTAAAGTTTTTGTTAAGTAATTGATTTCCTTTGGGGAGGAGTTATAGTTTAAGAAATGGATATTCATTTAAGAAGTATTGAAGAATTAAAGGACATTTGAGGTCCAAACGTGGTGAAAGTTTAGGTTTTAAGTCTATGAATTCTTGTCTTAAGTGCGTAGGACTCAAGGTTTGTCAGGTTTTGATCGAGAGACTAAGTATCGGATTGATGGGAGGACGATCTAGTTACGGAAATAAAGAGTTAGTATTAAGATTAATACTTGAGGTTGTTATATGTGGACAAATTTCTTAGAGTCTAAGAGTGAATGGAACTTTGTTATGGAGTCCGATATTGCATGCTGGGGTTAGCAAGTGAATTTCACTAAGTTAAGTGAGGATTTAAGGGTTAAGATTGACCTTGGGAGGTGAAAATCATGTTCGAATCAGAGATTTAGTGGTGTTGGCATTAATGATTGTAGTTAAACCTCCGAATGTTAAGGGATCGGATGATAAAATGACTAGTTAAGTTTCCTGAGGTACAGCTCTGGTTTGATCTTCTAGGGAATAAGTTCGGATTTGGGGGAAGTGTTAAGGATTTTAGGTAATTGTAAAGTGGGTTGTGAATAAGTGAAGGTTGGTTTTATGGTTCGAGTAAGGGAAGTCTCGAAAGAGGGGAGATGACAACGATGGATTGTAAGATATTAAGATGATGATTAGCTTATAAGTTGCTGATGTATGGAGGTTAAAAGGGACTGGGTCTAGCGATGCACAAGGTATTAAGACTCACGTCGAGTTTTACTTTGAGTGATGACTAAGTAGAAGATTGATTTCATGGTGCGAATGAGGATAGTTACGAAGTTGGAATCGACGTTAATGGACTAGTAGATTCCAAGGGAATAGTTCGTCTATGAGTTATAGAGCGATTGAGTTAAGTTTTGAATCATGAGTGGAGATCACGAGGACAGGTTGAACATTCACTCTGGAATGCCAGAGGTGTACTGAGTTTAAGCAGAATTTTTGGACGAACAAAAGTAAAGGATCAAGTGGTTAAGGTTGTGCAATTGCACGTAGCGTCAACCAATGTTATTTCCAACATAGAACCGACACGAGTGGTCGAGCAGGACGACATAGAGCTTAAAGTACTTGTTTGACCAGAAGGAGTTGAACATGAGACAACGACGCTGGATGGAATTTCTCAAGGATTACGATTTTACCTTACAATACCATCCTGGAAAGGCTAATGTCGTTACTGATGCATTGAGCAGGAAGATGCATATCTCATCAATGATGGTTAAGGAGCTGCAACTGCTGGAACAATTTTGAGATTTGAGCTTAGATGTGAGAGCATCTGAGGGAGAACTGAAGTTTGGGACGATCAAGATCACCAATGGATTGATGGAAGAAATCCGAGACCAACAGTTACAAGATGAATTTTTACTCGGAAAATAAGAATTTAGTAATTCAGGGTAAGGACCCGGAATTCAAGGTAGGGAGTGACAATATCCTGCGATGCAAGGATAGAGTGTGCGTACCTAACAACCCTGACTTAAGGAGGTTGATTATGGACGAAGGTCACAAAAGCAAGTTGAGCATTCACCCTGGAATGAAAAAGATGTATCAGGACTTGAAGGTGAATTTTGGTGGCCAGGGATGAAGAGACAAGTGGCAGAATACGTAGCTGCATGTTTAATCTGTCAAAAGGCGAAGGTGGAACATCAGAAATCTTCGGGTATGCTACAAAGTTTGGATGTACCTCAATGGAAATGGGATAGCATATCGATGGATTTTGTCGTGGCGTTGCCAAGAACTCAAAAGGGATATGACTCGATTTGGGTAATCGTGGATCGACTGACTAAGTCGGCTCATTTCATACCTGTGAGAACTACGTACAACGTGGATAAGCTATCAGAGATTTATATAGCTGAGATTGTGCGACTTCATGGAGTGCCAACAAGTATCGTTTCCGATAGAGACCCGAAGTTTACTTCACATTTGTGGGGAGCTCTTCATAATGCTTTGGGAACGAGGCTGAGATTAAGTTCTGCTTATCATCCACAGACTGATGGGCAAACTGAGAGAACTATCCAATCATTGGAGGATTTGCTACGAGCTTGCGTGTTAGACAACAAGGGCAGTTGGGATACCCTATTGCCACTGATTGAGTTCACATACAACAACAGTTTTCATACGACCATAGGCATGGCACCGTATGAGGCTTTGTATGGCCGCAAGTGTAGAACACCTTTATGTTGGTATCAAGATGGAGAGAATTTGTTAGTAGGACCGGAACTTCTGCAACAGATGACTGAGAAGATTAAACAGATCAGAGAGAAGATGAAGGCTTCTCAGGGTAGACAGAAGAGCTATGCAGATCAAAGGCGCAGAACCCTGGAATTTGAAGAGGGAGATCATGTGTTTCTGCGAGTTACTCAGACTACAGGAGTTGGTCGAGCAATCAAATCAAGAAAGCTTACGCCAAAGTTCATTGGACCTTATCAGATTACTCGTCGTGTAGGACCGGTAGTTTATCAGATCGCACTACCGCCTTTTCTATCAAACGTTCACGATGTATTCCATGTGTCACAACTGCGGAAGTATATTGCTGATCCGATGCACGTCATCGAGCTGGATGACATTGAGTTGAAGGATAACTTGTCTTTCGAGACACCGCCAATCAGCATTGGTGACACAAGGGTAAAGCAGTTGAGGGGTAAAGAGATCGAGTTAGTGAAGGTTATTTGGAACAAGGACACCGGTGATGCAACGTGGGAGCTGAAGGAAAAGATCAAGGAACAGTACCCAGAACTTTTTACTGACCCTTAAGTTTCGAGGTCGAAACTTTCTTTTTGGAGGGTAGTAATGTAAGGCCCAAGTTTTAACGTTTTGGATAAGTGAATAAAATAAAAGAGTTATTTGATTAAGATAAATTTGGGAAAGAAAAAGGTTCAGGAAAAGTCCAAGAATTTATCGAAAAACCGAAAGAGTTATAGCACGACTAACATACGCTTAATCCTAGGTCAAAGGTATTAGTGAATAGTTAATTTACGCTTTAGGACACGATGGAAACTAATTCCAAAAATCCTCAGAGAAATGTTAGAACTTCTCTTTTCCGTCCTTAAACAACCATTTCGATGCGAAATCCTGGAATGTACGAACGTCAAATTTCAATTCTCGGAAGTTTGCCGAAACGGAATCCCTGATAGTTCGGAAAACCTAAGATCGACAGACGATGAAGACTTTTTCTATCCGGAAACTCAAACGAAGATTCCACCCGCGTTCTCCTACATCTCTCATCATTCCTAATCTTTCTTCAGAAGGAAGTTTTCTCATCCGACGATCACTGCAAAAAGTAGTTTTTCGGGATAAACCGACTTACACCGACTTATGCCGATTTTGGATCTTTTGGTTTAATTCCAAGAATTCTATTTTGAGTTCTGGAATTCTGTCGCCAGAACCTACCTTAGAATGCGCAGAGGAACGCGCAGGAAAAATCGGAATCGCAAAAAAATCATTTTTCCGTTTTTTCCAAAACCTATAAATAGCTTGAAAAATTAGATTTTTTTCACAAAACCCATTTTCCCCACCCCCCAAAGCCGCGAGTTTCTAGAGAGAGAGAGAGATCCGGATCTTCGTCGATTCTTGCCCGTTTGCTTCACCGTTCGTCACTAATCGAAGACCTCGAGGTAGGTAATCTATACTCTCCTTCGAATCGTCGTTTCTGTCCATTTCTCCTGCGACTTTCTGAGTTCAAAATTTTGAGGTTTTTGAAAAACTGTTCAAATCAGCTGATTTCAGCGTCTAAACTTCTTCCCTGCATGCTCCTGAGCGTGTTCTGCGGATTAGATTTTGTCAAATGTCGACGAAATGCCGCCGGGATCAATTTCTACCCTAAATACCCATTTTTCGCCAAAGTCGCAACCTTTACGCTCTAATCTATCGACTTGGCTTAGTGCTAGTAGGATTTGTCGTCATAAACGTCGTTGTGGACGTCCCCATCCAATTTGTTTTTCAAAAATCCAATTTTGAAATTCTGAGCTAAAAATAATGACCAAACTGCCCCTATATCAGTTTTCGATCCGAAAATTTTTCCGAGCCTAGAACCGTCTTAGTTACGGCTTATGTTAACCTAGGAACCAAGTTTGATCGAAGAAAAATCGACCCTCCCAATTAAGGAAAGTGGCCGAGAGCTATATCAAGGGGGGAGGAGAATCCGATTTTTCGAAAACTTGTCTTAACGCGTTAGATTGTCGTACCACAGAGTTTGTAATGTACCGTGTAACCCTAGGACTTATTGCTTGCTGAGTTCCTGACTCAATGTGTTGATTTCTGTGATTTTGGCTTAAGGTTCTTTTGAGGAGTTTCCTGGAGATCAAGGCGAGGAACGTGAAGGAGGTTGTGAGGAAAACGCTGGAGGAGTTACAGGTGAGGGCTACTCTCTGAATTACTAGATAATGCTTTAGGTGTCGATGAAATTCGACTTGATTTATGTGTTATGCACCTAATTGCTAAATGTCTGAAATGATTTCTGAGGCTTCGGCCGAACTTGTTGAGTACTTGATGCCATGATATTGTGTGCTAAATGATTCACATGCTATGTGCTACGTGGTTAACTTAGGATGTGTTGGAATATGCTGTTTATGCCTATTGGTTGAGCTGTTTCATTGATGTTATTCCACTCGTGCCTATGTTTCTGGAAAGTGAGGATTACGGGCAAGTCATGCCGAATTTTTATGAGATTTTGAGAGAGTTTTGAAAGGACGAACGAAGTTCGGACCTTGTTATATTTTAATGGATCGAGACCTTCTCAGAAATTAATTGGGATTATGGGATCCCTGAAACTCATAGGAAGTATCATAAGACTAAACGAAATCTATTTTCTCAAAGAAAATTCATAAGACATTAATCAATCTCTAAATCCCTTGAACAAATGATAACAACATTTAGATAAGAGCTTAGAGCCTGAATATTAGTCTTGAAGATATGAGAAGTGTCGTCGAGTCCAAGTCTTGAGGAAACTTACAAGTTTCCGAGTATGCTTATACTCTTTCGCTCGATGAGCAGTTTATTGTTTGGCTATCTAAAGTTTAGCCGGAGACTATAAGTTTCCAAGTACTTCGGTACCTTTTCGCTCGTTGAGCAGGTTATTGTTTGGCTATCTAAAGTTTAGCCGAGAACCATGAGTTCCAAAGTATCTTCTTCTTTTGATTAATTCATTTTGTCGCAGAATCGACGTTTGCCTTAGGGTAGGCTTTTTAGAGACAATAAGTTAGCTAGAACACGTGACGACGTGTCGAGTGAGGTCGGAGACGTTGTTTGGCTAACCACTTGCATTCATGCACTCATTTTGAGGTTAATACACGGCGGATTACCGGACCTCGGTGGATTCCAAAATGGTCATAAGACCCGGATTTCCATATTTAGGACACTACGGTGGTCCTCAGTAGCAGACGGAATGGCAGACCTACGGGTTCACTGCTGATCTGACTACTTTTGTGTGGTGTAAGAGACGCCCGAGCGGAATGGTCCCACTTTGGCCGGTGTTAGGGCTGACTCGATGGTGTCCATCCTTCTTCCGGAATGCATTTTGTTACCCAGCATTGCATTTCATGCAACATACATGCTGACTTAGTTGCTGAGTGTGATTGGTACCTGTTTATCCTACTTGAGGCATGCTAATTGTTATTATGATCTTTATATTCATTGTGATATATGCAACCCTAGGATGTTATCCCTAAACGTATAAGCCTGAGAGGCTAAATAATTATTACCCTATATATCTGGTTTTATTATTTATATAATTCTTTGGAGTTGACCCTCGCGTCTTCTGTGTGTGTTTGGGCGGACTACGCCATTGTCAGTTGAGTATGGCGGACCGGTTCACGATGGTTCACCCTTCAGGGGAAACTAGGTTGAAGAAGCTTGATCAGGAGGACTACGGTTCAGGGGTGGTCGACCCCGCTGGCCACCGAGCGACTTACTCGAGATGGGATTAGTGTAGGAGTAGTGTCGATGCTCTGACCGTCATGCTTCAGTTTTGGGGACAGGGTAGTTTCCTACCGGTAGCTTTTTGTGTGGTTTTCCTATGGAGATCACAGAGAGCTGGTTGGATTTAGGGGGTCTTTTCTTAGGCCGCTGGGCCAACTTGTTCTCAGATTTTGAGGTTTAGTGTTGCGGACACAGTATTTTTACCTTGGTTTGTACTTTTGCCTACGGGCGTTACTCTCTTTTACTTTCCGTCACTGGAGGTTTACTCGTGACGTGGTTTACAACTTACAGTGGGGGCTGTAATCATATTGTATATTAGTTCTGTTATCTTCGTTTTAGAGTTTCATCTCTTTCTATCTTAACTTACATTATCAAAAAAACATAATTCACGTTTTTCCGCTTAAGTTATTTCTTTGGTTACTAAAGTGACGCCACCGAAATCGGGGTGTTACACGTATTCTCTCCATACTCACCATTCTCGCCACTTCCCTTACTGACTTTAGCATCGGAGTACCTTGCAGGAGCCCCTTCCGGGACTTAACCAGCCCAGAAGCCCTTCCGCGCGTCTAGATCCCCCCTCTCCTACCCCTCGTCAACGGGTAGCTTGATCAGATCACATGTTAACTTAAAAGGACATGCAATCAAGAGAATCCTATAATTCAACTCCTACTTGATTTACTTTGGTAATATAAGATCTGAAAAGATAAAATAATTGTTTTGAAGGATTTAATGTTTTCTAAAAACTAAATATGATTTTATAAATAATTTCTGAACTTTTTTATCATGTACATTTTTTTAAAGGTGTCAAATAGCACTTACAGCCGAGATACAATCTATTGAATGATTCAGCAATGCACAACTGCTGTTAACATGTAGAAACGGGCTCAATGTCACCATGACCAGTCCCTAGAGATCTGAGTGTTTTGTCAATGTTACGATACTTTTTTTCTTGAGACTTGAGGCCTTTTTATCTTATGTTCTTTCGAGTTGCAAACCTTCTGGCAGAAGTCCATGGACTTTCAACCAGCCCGACATGGATGATGGACCAAAAACACAGGAGCCCAAATCAAAGCATCCAAAAAGTAAAGGCCATCTCTCTTTTGAGTATTTGGTGGTGTTTAAGGAACATTTTAAAGTAGGCATGTACAGATTAGTTATGATATTTGAACCACCAATAATAATAACATCTTCACCTATACCTATTTTTTTCGCCATCTATCTCTTCATATCATATCACATTTATCACTTATCTTTTCTATTCCTTTCTCTCTCACTAATATTTGGGTGCTACACGTCCCTAAGGTGGTCACCAAACATTAATGAAGACTGCTTTCCTACATCGTCACCCCTCCTCCCTTGTGTGGCTATTTTGTCCGGCCAACACCTTATCACCTCCTCAGTAACTGTTATCTAGCGCTGTCCATTGCAACTCTGCCATTTCCCCACTCCCGCATCTCCCCACCTCCACCTTTTCCTCTATTCCTTTCAACTCATCAGCCTCACACGCATACCTTCTTCCATCGTTCCAAAGCCCCAAAGCCCCCAAACATTACTTTAAAATTTTGATTTTGAATGTTCATTAGATGTTGCCAAACGATTTCCCTTAAACCCCATCATGTATTTTAGGGGTCTCTTTAACTTGTGCATAAGTATACAAGCTATTTTTAGTGTGGATTTTGATTAGTGTTATAGGAATTTATTTATTTTTGAAAGTGTTATGGGAATTAATTTTTGTAGAATTGATTATGGTCAAAGTGAGTTTAGAGTGATTTATTTTTGGTAAAAGTGATGTTATATCCATTCTTAACCGTTAGGGAAAATTGCACTCACATCTCTTGAGGTTTGTCATTTGCACTCATACCCTCTCCATTTTTGTAAAATGCATTGACCTACCTCCTCCATATCTCATTTAGAATAATAGAATGGTTTTGAATGTCATTATGACAAAATTACGGGAGGTTAGTGCAATGATGATAGAAGCTCAGGGGAGATTATTCGGGGGAGATGTTGAGAAGGACCAGAAGATAGTAGATTAAAACACAGGGAAACATTATAACAGTCAAATGAAAAACACACTCTTTATTGTGTCAAGACAGTGCCATCAGAATTGTACAAAAAATGAACAACATTCTCAGCCACTCTTTTTTGGATGGCTTGATTTTACAAACATACGCTCTAAATTTCCAAATTTCTGGGATGGGAAGGGAAATATGACTTGCCATGAAAATACCATAAAACAAGGCATTGTCTTATAATGGAAAGCTAAGCGGCAGCAGTAATGCACTGTATTGCCTCTTTGCATATACCAGTCATTGTTGCTTCAGGTCCATAAACCTGCAGTAAAAATACCCAAAAAGATTAAAAAATTGTTCCTCACAACAATTTTTGCAATCAGCATGAGTGGTCAATACTATCAATAAAGGCAAGAATTAAGTAACCTCAATGGGGATGCCAATTTCCTCTCCAAGTGCTCGCATTAAAGCTAGACCCTTCTGGTAGTTCGGACCCCCTCTCCTCACGTAAATGTGCATCCTTGCCGCTTTTAACTTTGATTCCTGGATTGCAATATCTCAACAATCAATTAACTCTACTATAAGAAGATTCACACGATACAACAAAGCAAAGCTAGAGGATCACAGCTATAGGCTTACCTTCTCCTTTAGTGCCCGAATTATGCCGCTAAATGTAGCAGCAACATCAGTAAAGTTAGCTATGCCTCCTCCTATCACAAGAGCTCTCTTTTGGCCATCAGGGTTTGCAGTTGCACACTGGAAAGATATCAAGAGATTGTTATAGTTATAGGAATACATATAGTATTAGACTCTTCAAAGAAGGAAGAGCAACAACATTCAGTCTGTAAATTTTTAGGAAGAGCAAAAATAAAGCAGGAACAAAAATTACTTACATCAATCACAACTCTGGCATACTGCAAGACCTCATCTTCCTTGGGTGCACCACTATACTCGGCATAATTTCCAAGTTCAGATGCAAAGCCAAGATCTCCTACCTGTTTTAATATCATCGTACATATGTTGTCACTTACTGCTGCAAAATTGAAGATTAACTATGAATTTGGTTTTAAAGAGAAACGCACTGTATCAGCGTAGATGACACTAGCACCTCCCCCGGCAACCATTGTCCAAATTCGGCCCTTTGGGTTCAACACTGTGAATTTTAAAGATGCACTTGTCTGCAAACATCAAACAAGCGTACAAATTAATTATTAACTTCACAGCAAAACTATAAGTAATAGTAGTATTGCATTCAAGAATAAATTATTGAGGAATGCTTTTATTTTTTAAGGTAGTTTGAGGATATAATTGAACATGAAGATATGCAGACCAGGCATTAGTTTTACATAGTCATAAGTAAGAACAAAGGCTTAAGACCTATAGCATTTTTACTTATCCAATATTCCTGTAAGGGATTTGAAATAATTACTGGTTCATTACTTGGAGCCAAATAATTATAGTAATAGTCCTTAGTAAAAAGTAAAAAAGACACTGCATGGTATGTACATGCACAACACATCCATCTCATGCGCATAGTTTTAACTGAATTGGGCACGAGGTCAAAGTTATATTTGAGCACCTTTTCATCTAATTCATGAACGAAAGACTCAGTCGCACTCATAACCCTTCCAAATGGCAATGGAAATTCAATGTTTCCCCATCTGCAACAAATACAACCACATATGTTCATTTAAAAATACTGACTGCACAATATACACAAGTTTTGCATTATGAATTAGAAATATAGTATTCGGTTTGATATATGATAATAACACTTGGCATTTGTTAAAGGAAAATAACCCACTTCTTGAAGTTCTTGAAAGCAGCAGTGTCATCAAGCTCGCCTCTCATATCCAAAGGACAAGGCTTTCCATCAACCAATGTGAAAGGGTTCATCTCTAAGAAAGTGAAATCCAGGTCTACCACAAAAGTAAAGCAAAAAAAAGTTATATAAATTTAATGTAAATGGTACAATTTAAATGTAACAGTTGATAAAGTTGATTGCACAAGCCCATATAGTGGTGGGCTAATGTATCTTTTGTATACCTTGAAACAGAGTGAAAATCACCTTAAGAAATTCCTCAATTTCTCCCTTGATCTGTTAAAAAATACAGGGTATTCAATCACATGGCCCAATTGATTTACATCAAAAATGAAAGTTATATGTAGAACATAAATAAAGTCAAAAGTCAAAAGTCAAGAGTCAAAAGTCAAGAGTTAATCTGTAATGAATTAGCAATTAACTTGAATTTACCTCCAAGGGAAGGGTTGCAACAAGTGGAGCAACAATTTCTGATGTAAGAGACACTCCCGTTGGAATAAATACAGTCTTAACCTGAAATATGAACAAGGTCACAAACCACTTGGTAACTTGTGGCGAAAAAGGGAAAATTTTACAAGTGCAAAACATTGAGAATATTTAATCTATAAGGTGAAAAATATGCAATGCAGTACCTTATCCCAATTTTCTTCAATATCAATTCCTCCACATTCTGAAAAGCTTATGCTGTTCCCGAGTCTCTCAGAGACAATGTTAAGGTAAAACTCTTCATTGTGGGGGATGAATGGTTCAACAATGAAAGTTGTTATGGGTCCTTTGCATCCACCCATCTCAACCTATACATTCAAGAAGTACATGACTAAAATAAATCAAGGGTATTACTATTAAGAAAATACTTATAAGCTTAAAAAGGGAATGGAAAACCATGAAAGTAAAGATTTGGAGGACAAAGCCACAGAGCGGAAAAACACCTCCTTTCCAAGACGCTCTTTCACAAATGAAGCAACCTGTGCAAAATCCAAATTTAATGCAACCAAACCGCTCTTGCCACGCTTCCCAAACAACATGTCAGGTTTCACAACCAATTTAGAAGATGAAAGCCACGGTTCCTTGTCTTGCAGCTCACTGAAATCAGTGGACCCTGTAACCTTCAGGCATAAACCCAAGAAAAATCATTACTTATGTCCGATATACACACTACCCTAAATCACTACAAGATGGTGAAAGCTTATTGATTTCTGAAAAAACAGTTATAGTTTAATTTTTTCATTTTTATGCACATTATGAAGTTACATAGCTTAAACGATCAAGTGCATGTTTGTAAAAACATCTACAACTAATTCTAAAGCCAAAATCAGTTCTAGGCCGGGAGAAGCTTCTGTGAGTAGTTTCTGGATGACCGAATTGATTCGAAAAATATAGAAGCTAATCTAAACATGCTATAAAATTTCTTACTAAAGTAAAAGCAAAACAAAATTAAATGAATGTATAACAAGCTTTACTTGATAGATGTTCAGAATTCAGATATAAACTCATGCATAACAAGCACATTATAACAAAAATTGTATAAACTAGGTAACTGATGAATGATGATGATAAGAGTACTTACTTGTGCAGACTTGATTGGCAACTCCTTGCCAGAGAGTCTCTTAAAGTGCTCCTTCACCAACCTCTTGGAGTCATACTCTCTGATCTTCTTGCGCGCCATTTCTTCTTAATCTATTACATCAACCAAACAAACAACAATTCACTATGAGAGATCTGAATTACAATAAAGACACATGCAATGAAACAAAGAGCAAAATCCCACATGGGAAATCAAAAATTAGCTTCTGGGCACCCCAGAATTCAGATCAAAATCGAAGCTTTAAGAAGAAAATGAAGCAAATTGAAACAGATATGGAAATTGAGATCTGGAATCAATCACCTTAAGATATGGAAAAGATGATGGAGGGTGAGGTGAGGGGTAGATGGGGGGTGTAGTTGGATCTAACGAACAGATGAACGAACGATGATTGTGTGAGGTGGCTGACTCTATTTATAGGTGAAGCTGAAAGCTTTGTTTTTTTGTTTTTGATTTTGGGTGGCGAACGGAAAAAGTGGAAAATATAAAAGAAAATTATGGGGTTGTTGGGTTGGTGGTGAATATAAAAGAGGGTGATAAGGAATTAGGCAAGGACACATACACACACATGTGTGGAGTGTGGTACCTACCCGCTTCTACTTCCTCCTTCAGACCAAAGTCTCCAAGTTTCAACCAGAATTTCAGCCTTCATGATCTCTGTCTCTTTTTTGTTTATTCCGAAGTACTCCACAGTTGGCCGACATGAAACTAATCCTATAAGTTTTGAAATAATGTTAAGTGAGTACATATCTTTCAATAAATCTATCATCATTCATTCACATGATTTATTGATCAAACTTTAAAATATATGTTTAACAAGTCTAACTTAGTTATGTATGTTAGACATTATTTATCATCCGAGTCTCTATACTTGGAACGTTATGCCTGAATTATTTTAATATTGGTCACAGCTTATATCTCTTTGTTTTTTAATGGGGTTATTGTTTTGCCAGTTTTGAATTTGGAAAATGTCACCTACCCCAAGTTCCCAAGGGTCAAAATTAGCTCAATATGGAGAAGCAAGTTGGCTGCTGGTCCAGTACAAAGAAAAATTACATAGCATCCAAAAAATTGGCTGCTGATCATTTAGCAACCGTATCTGGTTGAGTTGGATTGGAAATTAGTCTTTATATTTTCATTTTCTGTCATCCTTTATCGGTTGAAAGAATGAAAGGAGTTAGTGTATGTTTGGTTTAACTCCAAAAGTTAGTTAGGGAGTTAGTTAGCTTTTGTTGATGAAAATGTGACTGTATAAAATTGGAGTACTTGGGTTGAATGTCATTTAACAGTAAACTAAAAACAACCTAAGACTTAAGTTATATTTTTTGCACCACACATTTTAAGACGGTTTGAATGTACTTTTGATGAATTTGACCTTGTATGTACTAATTTGGCAGGGACTAAATTGAACCCAATGTAAATTAGGTTATATGCCTCTATGAACGACCTGTCCTATTCAAACTTAGTAGTGCTAGAGGGAGATGGTAGTGGTACAGGCGGTAAAAGATAATGGTTATCGTTGTGGTAGTGGCAGAAGCAGTGGAGGGTGGTGGAGCTCTAGTGGCGATGGTGGAGGTAATCGTAGTGGTGGTGGCGATGCCAAATGCGTTGGTAGCAGTAGGTGGCAGTGGGGGTGGCGGCGACGATGATGATGGTGGGTGGTGAAGGTTACTTGTGGTGGGTGGTATCCGTGGTTGATGGTGTGGTGGCAATGGCGGTGGTCGTAGCGGTGGTGGTAGATTACATGTTCTTGAAACTAAAAACCATAATCACAAAATTACTTATTGAGGTTTTAAAAACCTGGATGACACCTTTTTAAAATTTGGTGAAAAAATATTTTAACTCTATTTGTACTTAAACTAATCAATCCTTCGCCAAAATGGACTGGTTGCCAATAATCATAAATTGTCGGTAAAAATGTCTTTACATAAATCAATGTTTTCTTTTTCTATTATTTAATATCCACCTCGTTATTCTCCTCCTCTTCTATTCTATTTTTATTATACCAAACAGTCTATTAAACCCACATTATTTCTCACAATTTTCTCTCATTTCACCTTCTTTCTTCTCTATTCTTTATTTCTCTCCTAAACCAAACATAGTCTTACTTTGCCTAGTTAAAGAGGAATGAAACAATTAACGGTGTGAGAAGCAGTTGCAAACAAAAATTAACGGCGTGAGTATTTATCCTAAACGACACACTATTACTGCCGTTTGTTCTCATATTTCAAAAGCCCTCGATTCCAGGTCGACACGCCAGATCTGCATTCGACAACCACCGCGTACGGCGGAAGAAACTTCCAGGCGACGGAATTCCGAGCACCGAACGCCGCACCATAACGAAACCCTAGATTTCACAATGCAAGAATTAGAGCATTGGAAGGAAGAGCTTTCTCGCCTATGGCTCACCGCTTCCGATTATCTTCGCCAGGTCCCACCCGAACAGCTCTACATCGCTGCTGCTATCGCGGTTTTCACAACCCTGCTTCTTCTCTCTCGTGAGTTCTTCTTTTCGTTGTTGAATTCCCGATTCTCTTGGTTGATTGTGTGTTGTGAGTGTTGATTGATGGTTTTGGTTTTTGTGTTTGCAGTACGGTTGTTCAAGCGTGCAAAAACTAACACTGTTGTGTTGACGGGGCTTACTGGGAGTGGCAAAACCGTTCTCTTCTATCAGGTAAGCTCCCATTGACGTTTGTGGTTTCATTGCTTTGTGTATTGATCCTCAATTCGGTTTAGTATAGTTCGTGGATTGGCATTTGGTGTTTTTATTTCCTGATTGAATTTTGGTTTGATGGGTATAGAGTTGTTTTGAGTTCATTTTCACTATGTGCTTAATTTGCTGCGTATTCGCGAAACCAAAATTGTCTGTAGGATTCTGCTTGATGTTTCAGGTCTTAGGGAATTGTCTGTATTTGATATATACAGTTAATGAAGTGTTTGTAGGATTCTGCTTGATGTTTCAGGTCTTGGGGAATTTTGGTCTAAAATATTGGGATTATACATGAGTGCTTGAAAGAAATAAATACAAACAAGTTGTTTTCGGTTCAAACCCTAATTATGCCGTTGTATATTCCTTTTGTTCGAAAAGGGTTAGTCCTTTGTTAGTATCATTGTGTTTTTATTAATTCTGCAAACAAGAAATAAATTGGTTTTTTAAGGTTTAACCCTTTGTGAGGGTTTGGTCATATTGCTTAAAAGTTTTTTTGAACTGTATAATGAAGTTCCTTCGTTGTTAGTTGTTATGAGGGAAAAGAAGAGTCATGGTTATGTTGGGTGGTTGGTTAAAAACTGGAAACGTCTTGGTATATTAGCAGTTGCTATTACATTTACATGGTGTGGGGTATAATCAGATAACTAGTTAGTTTTCTTTCTAACTTAACTTTCTTGGCACACTTTTTATGCCTGTTTCAGCTTAGGGATGGCTCTACTCATCAGGGTACTGTTACATCTATGGAACCTAATGAAGGCACTTTTATTCTTCACAGTGAGACAACAAAGGTATTTTAGCCTCCTGCTGTCAAATTCTTGCTTGAATGTACAGTTTTAACATCTTTTTTGGGGTATGTGGAAATTTCTGCTTCTCATCCTTATGAAAATAGGATATTCACCTTTTATTGTTGATGGAAGAAACTCGTTTGTTGTCAAGTTAGTTGAAATTATATCTAGTTTTCTTTTGTTTGTTCTGTTAATTGTGGAATCAGACTTACAATATACCAAAATATTGTCTGACGTTTCTTTGATTTTGACAGAAGGGCAAGGTAAAACCTGTTCATATTGTTGATGTTCCTGGCCATTCTCGACTTCGACCCAAACTGGATGAGTACTTGCCTCAAGCAGCTGGCGTAGTCTTTGTGGTTGATGCTGTTGACTTCTTACCAAATTGCCGTGCTGCTTCAGAGTAATTCCTTCCTTTCAATTGCTAGATTACCATCTTTTTATGAAGTAACAATTTCTGTCAATATTATGGTGGGCCACTTGTAATCCATGTTAGGAAGTGTTAAAATACTCTTGACAGATTATTATATCTAAGTGACCATTTCTAATTCTCACTATTCTTGAGGAAGAAGGGATATTAGTACTTACTAAGATACTAACACTTCTATTACGTTTTAGGTACCTATATGATATATTGACTAAGGGAAGTGTGGTAAAGAAGAAGATCCCACTGCTTATTCTCTGCAACAAAACAGACAAAGTCACTGCTCATACAAAGGAATTTATCCGCAGACAGTTGGAGAAGGAAATGTATGGCTTCAAATTCTAAAAAATTTGTCCTCATAACTTTTACTCAATGCTTGATCGCCTCATTCTTTTCATTATTTCATTTGGCAACTCTATTGTTGACTCTTATTATCCTTCTCCAGTGACAAATTACGGGCATCAAGAAGTGCAGTGTCAGATGCTGACGTTACAAATGAGTTCACGTTGGGGGTACCTGGTGAGGCATTTTCTTTTACCCAGTGCTGTAACAAAGTTACCACTGCAGATGCTTCTGGTTTAACTGGAGAGATATCTCAGCTGGAAGAGTTCATCAGAGAATATGTGAAGCCATAAATGGATGTTATGTTTGAACTTAGATTTTTTTGTATTGAATTTGTTATGAATGGGGTTAGTTGTTACTTCTCAAAACTCAGCACTGCCTGGATAAGCAGAGGAAAATGAAGTGAGGGGGGCTCTGGGGAAGTTGTCAGTCAGTATGTTGGAATGAATGAGGATTGGCTTTACTGGAAGTCCTGATATATTGGTTCAATTAATTGTACAAGTACTTGGATTCACTTTATTTGCTCTCCCTTTGCCCAGGCATTTCTTAACCCCTATTGCCCAACTTTATTTTCAGATTGTTTTCGCTGCTCTTCCTTTCTACTTCCATTTTTCCACTGGGTGATAATCAAGAAAATTACAAAGGTCTTTTACTGCACTATGCAGTTTCAAATATCATTTGGCCAATGTCACGTATTTGGTTTTAAATTAGAACCTTAACTTCCACCCAAAGCTATTATATTGGTGGCTTTAAAGCTATTAGACAAGCTTTTGTCAAAATCTTGGCTTTAGACTTCTCCAACATCCAACCAAAAAAGCATGTGTTTGGTGGTTAATAGTGAATTGTTGTTTTGGGAAAACTTGGAATGTGAATGTGAGTTTTTGCCATACCCAAATGAGTAATGCCGAGAGTATTTCATGTTCCCAACATGACTTCTTCGATAGTGTTTCATTTTCATTTGATTTCATCCTAAAAGTACATTCACATCATTCCAATGCAAAAAAATCAATGGAACTACGAGGTTGGATTGAGTGCTCGTTGGGGACGGAAGTTTCCACCCATTGGACGCATCTAATTCCTAAAGTTTTGATTTATAACATTGGAAAGTACACACGTAGTATGGTGTCAAACTCGTACGCAAATGGAGTGAGTAATGTGGTTATACTTTTTGGAGAAAGTTTATACATACAAACCATGCCTTGATGGTGTTTGCAAAATCATCATTGCAACATTGCTCTTATGAGGATTTACAATATAGCATTTGCTGCATATAATTTTCAGTATATATACACGATGCACGGATATGACTCCTTTGCATTGGCATAGGCAAAAGCATTCATAGGAGTGCGCCTGACATCAGGGCAAGGATTTGTCTCAACTAGCTATGGGATACCTTAGTTAATGCAAGGATTTGTCTCAACTAGTATTATCCCCGTTTGTCCGTGCGATGCACGGATAATTTTTTATGAACTCCACTGTTAGTCACAATTATTGAGTATTTGAATTAGAATTCCACTGTTAATCACTTATAAGTTGTTATTACCTTTTTTTTTTGAACAGTATGTTTTATCTTTCTTATATATATAAATTAGATGAGTTTCGAATGTTAATTGTATTTGACCCCTGTCGACTTGCACTTTGGCACAATCTTTATTGTAAAAGATGAAAAGTTGGCTGAAATGTAATAACATATTAGACTGTGAGAGATATTTGAAACTAAAAGAAAATATTTTTACACAAATTGATTAACCAACGCTTCGCAGTTTGGCCACATGGTCTTTGTCTTCAAGGAACTTGTTCACAATTTTGAACCATAAATTTAGGGAACAATTTATTATCCACGTATTTGAGATTTTTCTAAATTCACTAAACAAATAGGAATATCTCTTATTATTTTTCTAAAATATTATATATATATATATATATTTATTTATATATATAGTGTTGACAATCAACCTCTCTCAACATGTACAGAAATATCTCTTATATAACATATTTTCTCATCTTTAGCTCTAATAAAATAAACAGATAAAAAAATTATTTTGCAGATGCATTTGAAAGAACTATAAATATATTATAGCTTAAATTAAAAAAAAAAAACATTTTTCTTTTCTATTGCAAATACATTTACCATTTTTTATACTTTTTTATGGGATTATGAAAAAAATACAGTTAAGGTAAAATGTTTGATTTTAATAACACATTTTCAATACACAATTAGAAATTAAATTGATTATCCAGCTAGAAAAAACCAAAACACAATTTGGTATATTAAGCAAACCCATAGCTCAATAATCAGACCAACTGTTTCCAATATCCTGCCAAAACTAATACAACACTAACAATACGGACTGAAACGTGTGTAAACCATTTAAGTGAATGGAATAACCAAATGAACACCACATGGTAAAAATTTAAATGAACACAAGGTAGCAGATGACAAATAAATTAGATTACACTACTCTAAAACCAAATTGTATTATCAATAGTTCTTGAGAATAAAGAGACCAACTTTAAAAGTACTTGCGCCTGAATACTTATGAAATAAGCAAAGTGGATTACTAAAGCAATCAACTTCAGGAGACACAGTAAAGCAATCAAAAATCGCCTTATATTTCATTTTAAAACTGTACCACAATATGTTAAACATGAAATTTAGCAATTAGGAAATGACTAAATAGTTAAAGAATGAATGAATACACCAATATGTTAGCTGGATCAATAGATCTTCAAGACTCACTTCAATAGAAAGGTTCCAAAGTCCATAGCAAACCAACTTTAGGAGAGAACCACCACTTTATAAGCTACTTCTATAGTTCTTCAAGACTGACTCAATACAAAGGTTCAAGATTCTAAGAGAGGACCTGCAGTAAAGCAAAGTAAAGATAAAAGACTAACTTGTATTGAGGTAAATGTGCACAAAGGCAAATATGTGCAGCTTTGCCCACATTCTCACTTTTTTTTTTTTAATTTTGTAGCAAGTACTGCACTTGTCATTCTTAACTCCAAACCTACATTCATCTCACTATGGTAGCTAAACCAAACTGTGAAAAAACTCAATTGAACATGCTAACCAACAAAAAATGTTTTCATATATTGCTTTAAAATATCTCACATACAAAGTGGATCATCATTACCCGATCAAAGTACCATAATTTCACTATATAAATGTGGGTTCCGTCCCAAGCATAAGTGATAAAAAAATGTATATTTCTGCATATATCGTATATAGAGCACTAATATCTATCACACAAAAGCCAAAGGACTATTCTATGGTCCAAAGTTCAATCCAAACACAAAACAATAATAATATAAAAGAGACAAAAAGGAATGAATTAGCAGCTTTCTTGGTTTGTGTCATGAAAAGAATAAGCATTTTGCGGGGGAGGGGGAGGGGGGAGAATGAGCATTTTGCAGGGGAAAAATTCACTTCAAATGTATTTCCTTTCTTTGATTTAAAGTGAAACCAGTCACATGAAAAACATCCTAGAACAAATGAAGCAGCAGAACCACCTCACCTTTAGTAAAGGTCCTATCTTCCGAACAGCTGAAATGGTGATCTAGCAGGAACAATTTCTTGTTCTGGATAGTCTGTCCAACAAAATTTAACTTGGTTAGAATAATATCGACATTACTTGAGCGACTATGGCAACAAAACAATAACATAGTTTACCATAAAAAACGTAATTTTTTATCATGGGAAACAAAAATTTATCTTTACCTGATCTGCAGTGAGCCCATCTAAGTTAAGCTCTATTTGTTCTTTGGTTATTGTTCTTGTACGATCCCCATAGACTTCACTGTCTAGCTTACTTTTTGGAGGAAACTCCTGGAATTAATTTTAAAAAATTATGAGGAATTTAACCAATTGTTCACCATTAGGACATTAAGTGGATCAATGTTGCTGATACCAAATTGAAACTAATGTAGTATACAATGAAATGTTGAGCTTACTTGAAGGATGTGATCTAAACCAGGATTTACACCAGCAATGATCTCTCTTGCAAATTCTTCATCAGTATTCCAATCTGACTTAGTCAGTGTTCAACATATAAAAAGAAATAACCATTGTCAAAATATCCATTCTTTCAAGCTGCTAAATGTAAAAAAGTTATTACATTTTTGCTTGCAAGTGTCAGTTTTGAGGAAGTGGCTGTTTTGACAAAGGTAGAGAGCCTTGAATCACTTTAGCAGGTGGAAACTTGAGGAATTGTTCACCATCAGTTCTGAAGACTTCCTTTAACACCGGTAAATGATTAATTTTATTCAGTATATATGTAGGCAGCTTAATTCCCCCTTCATATAAGTCATACATGTCACCAAAGCTATCAAATAACTGATTTCATAGCCTCAATGAATTTGAAATGAAAACAAATAAAAAAATCCAGCCAATGGAAAGAAAAAAGAAGTGTTAGTGGTTGAGGGTGTTTATCAAAATTAGACTTTGACCCATGTGTCCCCTTCTCATAATTTTCATTCTTTCATTAAGATTAAAAAAAAGACTTCATCATAATTTTCACAACATGTAATCAAGTCTAGACAATCCTTTATATCATAAAAATAACAAAAGTAACATTTTAGAATAGATGGAGAAAGGGAGAAATGCACAAAAAGATGGAGAAGGGGAGAAACAAATATAGAAAGGGAAAACGCACCTCAATGACCTTCAGCTGGGAATATGAGAGAAGCAAAAATCATTGAAGAAGAAAGAAAGAAAAATAGTTAGAAATTCATGAATGGATAAAGAAAGGAAAAATGCAGAATCAAATGAAGGAAGCTAAAATGAAGGGAGAAACACACCTGAAGAAGATTTTTGGAACTGCATCTCGTAGCACAGCCAAGCTTGTGGGACAAACCCCTTTAGCTTTGCAGACATAAGAAAACAAATATCAGTGAAGTACAATTATGTAGACACTGAAAAATATATAAGATCTAAAGCTCTCATAATGACTTACCACTCCTCACATAGAAAGCTCAATCCTATTCCACAAGTTTCACCTGACATGCACATTCCCTCATAACCTAGTCAGGCAAGCCACACGCGACTTGGTTATAGACACTGACTATGCCTCTATGCCTCAACCGCCATTAAAACATAAAAAAAGATCTCCCCACCTGTGAAGGGCCAGAAAACTTGTTAGATTAGAAATCAAAGTTTTCAGGAGCCTAATTGAAAATATAACTTCATGTCGTAAGGCTTCAATCCCTTAACAACCACCAAATATCTTGTACTCTGTAATCAATCCAATAATATCTACCAAAAATCATAATCCATAATACCCAATACTTAAGTTAATAATATAGAGCTATTGTTCTTGCATATTTGGATGGAAACCAAACTTTGAACATCATAATCCATAATACCCAATACTTATGCTTCTCTTCCAAATGCTTATGCTTCTATAAGCTAAGCCAATACACAATCTAAATAGAAACATAAAATGAAGAAATTGTAAAACCCATGACAGTAGAAGCAGATTGAGTATAGCAAAGACGTTATCTAACAATATAGTACTTAAAAATAGTTGAACCAATGCACTATTTTTTTTTTAAAAAAAAAGCTTCCATTATTGAGATAGTAAAGCAAGAAAGAGAGATTATAGCAGTGTCTAAATGTGATTTAAAACTTTCCAGCATGGATGATCTTCTAAGAATCATTCCCACTGATTATGCATTTATAATAAAAGTAACAAAACAGTCATCTTTTTTTTTCTCAGAAGAACTATGGGCAAGCTCCATTCAAAGTATTAAGTTAATAATATAATAGACAGCCTTTCTAATTTCAGATGCATTCAAAGTATATTCTTCCTTGCTCATTTTTCTGATAATTCCAAAGTAGGTTATGGCAGTTCCATAAAATAAAACTATTACCAACAACAATGAACAAAATACAGTGGGAAGCAAAAAAAAAACCTAGAATGTACTATTACTAAAGAGAGAGTAACAATGGTTAGATGAGCTTACAGCCCAATAATGGTGGTCATTGATATTCCATCCACTTAACTACTTATTGAAGCTGTTTAGAGGGTCTTTCCTTCTTGTTCTCTCTGCAGCAAGGGGAGTGGTAAGTTCTCAAATGGTTCAGCAGCAAACACATCCAACCTAGAAAAGCTCAAAGCTTTTCCCTCTTTTCCAGCAGCAGCAGCAGGTTTGCTGTGTTAGCAACCTTGGCATCTTCAGTTCTTGTTTCAGGTTTGCCTATATGAAGATAATTATTAGCTTCATGTGTGCAGATACATGAGAAATAAGAGAATAGGAGAAATCAAACATATCAGTGAAATCAGATGAAATGTTATTAGATAAGAACAATTCATCAAGTCTAAAGATTTGGAACACCACACATAATTATAAGATAGTTCTTTAGGAAACAAAACCAAAGCAACATATGTATTTAATTATTTCATTAGATTCTGTCCAGATCAAAGGGACACAGATAAAGATGAATAAAAAGTAAAAGAAATCAAAGAAAATCAGTAACAATAATGGCGTTGGTGACTGAGCTGGGGAAAATCAGTAAGAAAATCAGTAACAACCTGGGGAAAGGAAGGAAGGAGAATCAGAAAGCAAAGCAGTTAATTAGAAGAAAGGAAGGAAGGGAAAAAAAGCTAACCACCAAGAGGAAGAGAGTTGGTGACTGAGCTTGAAAAGGGATAAAATTTAAACCTCACCAGTCAAAAATGTCAATACCTCAGATTAACAACACACCAAGATTACAAAAAACAACAGAGAAACTAAGAAAGAAAAAATAGTCAACAAATTAACAATACTTAATGAAAGTAATCAACCAATGCACATAGATACACCATATTTTGAAGGAGTTACATAATACATATCTAGAAAAAGCTAAAGAATGAATGAATATACCAAAGGCATTAAAAGAAGTTTTTAAATAAGAAATGAAGTATGCACTAACCACACACATGACCAGACGTTTCTGCAAGCCTTTCAAAACCAATTTCTGCCTCATATGCAAGAGTACCCTACAAAAAAATGGAAAAGGCAGAAAATATTATAAGTTAATTAAAGATCACAATATCACATGACTCTAACTTGTAATCTTGACCATAAATGAAATTTGCAGTTGAAGCATTAAAGAAAATGCAAAACAGAACTCAATGAAGACACTATAGAAGAGATAAATAAAATAGCTACACATCCATTTTTCCAGTTGTTTCAATCAGTAAATTTTAGAGGGGATTCACAGGACATCATAAGCTGCGGAGATAAAGGGGTAAACGATGCCAGTATTTATAGAGGACCTTGAGTACAAAAAGGAGAAACCCATTACCCTATTACCAGTAGCACATCATTTGCATATGGTTTAGGTAACTATTCGTACGATCAATTAACTATGGTATTTTAATCCATATGTGAGGAAATGAATAGAGGAGACGAACCTGTTGTTCCACGATCTTCGCTTCTCCTTCTCATACTCAACCGCACAGAGCACGCTTCCTCCTTCTCCTTCCACGATTTCCGCTTATCCTTCTGCATCCTTACCTAATAACCCTTTCTTGATTGAAAGTTGTACAACGCCGTTTGTGAGAAGAAAACCACGGGAAAGAGGAAACCTAGCATATCAGTGAACAGTTGCTCGTACGCGGATGAACTGTATCTAGCGAAGAGTCTGGCGGGATGTGATGGGTACCGTCGAAAACTCGAAATCAGTAGGTAGAGAGGGAGAGAACACGCGATTAGAGACCTAGGGTTGATGAGAGACTCAGAGACGGTGATGAACAGTGTGAAAGGAAACGGCGTCGTTTTTGCTTGTGCGAGTTGGAAAAAAAAATATAAAACAGAGTTAAGTCAAAGAAGGACACGTGTTGAAGTGTAATTGGAGGTCTTCTAGCTACAGTAGTGGAAGAATAAGAAGTAGTAGATTAGCTATGGGATACCTTAGTTAATACCCGGAAAAAAAAAAGGCAAAAACAATTATACGAGTTAGTTATTGCTAATCATATTTACATAATTTTGTTTATAAATGTATACTTATTACTTACTCCCCCCGTTCCTAAATGTATACTTATTGCTAAGACCTTTAACAATAATCTAGTAAAAAATATTCTACTCTTCCATATATGCCCCCACATTAATTGTGTGTTTTCAATTCCAAAGTTTTAATTACAACTTACCATTAATTAGTGAGAGAAAATGACAAAGGGTAAATATAGAAGAATGTATGCATTTTTAAAAAACCAATACACTAATTAGACACATTTAATACTTTCTTAATAAACGCAATTTTTTGTATTAGGTCTTATAATTAGGAACGGAGGGAGTATCATCTAACTTTCACACTTTTTTTTCAAAATATTTCTCTTTTTTACTTATCACGTAATCCTAAAATGAAAAACCACAATGAGACCAAAATAAAGGAAATTTCCTCTATTCACCATAGTTTTTCACCATATATATCCAAATATGCATCATATTTCTTATTTCTCTCTCTTCTAGTTTTATCTTTCTTCTATTTTTATCTCACTTGATGTATGTGGAAATTGGATGTTTGATTAAACTTACCTTTTGTTAATTGGAAGAGAGAATGAGAATGAGAATGAGAGAATCTTTATCTACTGTGAGAAAATATTCACTTTTTTATTTGTAAACTTTATTAAATAAAAATAAATTTAAATTTATTCAAGATAATCAAAATGAAACCAATAGTTATTATGAGTTGGGTTTATTTTACCCACAGGTTCGGGTTTGATTCTCATGCCTACTCGAACTCAAAAGACAGCACACACATCAACTTACAAAATGGATCAGAATTGTATAATGGGCAAATGGGTATTCAATCATGCATTTACAAAATAGACCACAGAACTTCTCTGAATTCAATCCTAATTGTAGTACAAATATATCTCCACAATTTCCCCCACAAAAAATGACACGGTCCTCTAAACACTTTGTTTTTTCTTTCTTTCTTTCTTTTGGGGTGAGGGATATCCAAATTTCGTCTTCAAAATGCTTTGACCGTGTTGAAAGTAGCCCAACTCCTCTGATTAATGTTGTGGCATGTATTATCAGCTTACAACTTGACATGAACCAGGAAACAATCTTGACAACCACAAGTACTTCACCTTCACTACCAAAGCAAAGATTGCATAGCATGGAATGTGCAGTGCACCCACTGCAAAATACCTATAAGTCCAACAAGAGGGAGATGTATCAAATTATGAGAATCTGCACACTTTTGACCTACCTAGATTAACTTCATATCAGTTGTTGCATCAAGTTACAGATAATATAAACATGCAATGTCACGCGATGAATTGCTTCTTGCTTGCAAGTTAATCTTAAGTTTGTCATATTTGTAGACCTTGAACATGATTCATACTCGGCCAATAAGTTCTTTGTTTTGAATATTAAACCAATCTGTCAGCACTCCCAGATATATAACAATATGCTAACACATAAAAGGAGAAGCATATGTCACAGGAAGTGGTAAAGTTGTTTTTTTTTTCATTTTTACAGACTCTGTTTGAGTGGCGGTGACCAATTGAATTTAAGAACATACCACAAGGGTGCATATGGGGATGACAAGTCAAGGAAAGGATAAGGCCACCTGTAACAAAGGTTAGTGAATTATGAGCAACAACAGAATTGCGTCAATTGAAAAGCAAAATAATCAAAAAGATGAGATACATGTTTTTACCACATTGAAACAAAGGCATGTATGATCCATTGAAAAATCACAAATATGCCGGTCCACAGGATAAAATATGCAAATCGAAACATTGGAAATCTCTGCATGTATTGAGAAGTAATAGTTGAAACCTTGAACTGGATAATCAAAGACAAAAGAGGAAAAGAAAAGAAAAAAAAAAACTCACCATGCCATTCAATGATGTTTCACCAAGAAGGAATACCGCATTAACGGAGTGCATACAAACAGCGAACTGCAAATTGAAAACTTATGAGTGGCAAAATACCAGGCTATCCTTTAAGAACTAAAAAGTGAGCAATATTTAAATTTATAAACCCCCATTCACCTTTCTTAAGCCTCATTAGCTTTATTAATTAAAGTAAATCAAAGAACAACCACCTATTAATTACAGCAATGTTTATCACTTGCTGTAAAAGCACAACTACTTTGATATTGGTTACATTTTACAGATGAATATCATGTAATTCCCCTTCGTATTTAAGGAAAATATGATACAGCTTATTTCAAGGACATGGTGAGTAGCAACTGGAGAGAAATTTCATTAGCAAGACTGATATTCATTGGAAATCTTCAAAATTGTTAGAATTTTTTAACAAAATGAAACTATAAGGATATGCCAAATAGTCTCCACAACAATTCTTATCAATATACTAATTACTAAGTATAACTTTTCCAACCGAAAGGAGAAACGACAGAGAAGGAACAAGATCTATAAACTTACCAGACCCAGTCTGAAATCTTTGGGTGCCAAAAAAGGATAAAGAACGAGCCAGAAGACCAAGTCAGTGAGCACTACAGCACCTGCACACGTCTATTTATTGAAAAGAAAATGAAAACAAATCAATCGGTTGCCTCACGAGTCAAACCAGTTGATAACAAAATTAATTGGTGTTCCAGTGTTTAATTGATAAGTGGAAAAAGAACAAGAAGGCAAAATAATATTAAGCACACAACTGCAACATAGAGACTACATCGCAGCCTTCTATAAACTTCTGATTGTGGAAACATTCCATCTGCAAACCCATTTTACAAACATAATACTATTTAGGTGTAAATTTGAACTCTTATCACTTTATTCCAGTAGTAACTGGGAGTTTTCAAACTATAACATTACGACTGATCAGCTATTTTGGCAAGGATAGCGTGATTACGACTTCAATATAAGCATATAGCAGAATTCTTCTTCAGCCAATTACAGCAGAAACTTTCTTATATAATCTTTGTACCCTAAAATAAACAAAGCTTTATTACAAAGGAAAGAGAGGAAGTGAAGCCAAAAGGAGAAGAAAAACAAGAAATCCAGCAAAGCTGTTCAATACCTAAAGCCATTAGTACTTAGTAGTGGAGCTCACAGAGAGGTTATGTAAACAATCCCGTCCCCTAAAACACGAGTCAGTGGAGCTCCCTAAATTATGTTAGGTGGAGTCCATACAAATGATGGACTACCTAAAATGCCAATAAAAAAGGTTCTCGAGTTAGTTTCCTGACTGATTATGATCAGATGTCTGTTAGTGCTGCGATAATGTGACTAATTGAATTTGGCACCTGGGAAACTGCTAGTTAGAAACTTAGAATATGTGATTGGGAAACCCATGTTTTAAAACATGAGAAATCCTCCATCTTGAACAAACAAACTTTTTCAAGCTAAAACATGGACAATCACGACATCTTCAACAATATCCAATTTTTTTCACAAAGCCAATACTAGAATAAAAAAATCTGAGTTGCATGTCTAGATGAAACAGAATTTATGGTTAAAGGTGAATTTGAAATTTTGACCTGGTGGCCCCACTCAAAGTCCTCCAATAAGGGTGTATCGCATAAGGAAGAAATGAAGAGAAAGGGTAGGATGGGAGATGATGGGGAAAGTAGTGGAAGGAAGTATGTTCCTAGGAGAGACAATTCTGTTCTGCTGAATCCTAACTTGCTTGACAGTGGCAGCAAGGGAGAGGGAGAAAGATACTGGAATCAGTGACAGTGTGTGTGAATATGAGGGAAGGAACAGGGAGAGTGAAGGATAGGCAATCAATTGGGTAGAGTGGGGTGGCTTTTCCCCTACTCTGATTACTTTTCATTCTTTTATACTGTAATTTTCCATATCAGTTCTATAATAAAAATTGGTTCCTATCCTGGTCAAAGACTTAACGTTGGACGCTGGATTAGTTAAGATAAATATCACACATGAAAAAACTACACTAATACAATCTTTAAGAAACAATTACCTGAAACATTATTTGAAAAATATAACCCCATGCACCAGCAGTATTTTGAGTATGAGGTTCCTGATAGGCATCAGTGCTCTTATACATATGGGGTATATCTGTATCCCCATCAATTGTAGGAGCCACATAAGTGCCTCGTTCTGTATTTAAACAAGCTGAACCGACTGTGTTGCCCTCAAATTTATCGTGTTTAAAGAAACATCCGTATATAGAGAAAAAAGATGCAAGCTGAAAGGAAATTGAGAGCAGAAGTCACTTATAGAAGATATAAGCTGAAAACAGAAAAGAACAGTTGACTAAAAGGTTTAACTGTCTTCTCTGAGGAGCCTATTGACCTTAAAGATAATGTCAATAATCTAATTACCAAATTCCACCCTATCCCCAACAAAGATCAAAAGAATGCTATTCAATATAAGAGGAGTTAGAGATGTGAAGTATTACCCCAAAGTAAATAGTGACCAAAGTGAAGGTCCACCTGTTCAGCAGCCAAAAAAAGAAAAAGGATTCAGCATATTTATCACCTGGAGGGGGTGATTAAGATAGTGGGGTTTAATCATTACAATCAATAATTTCATTCTTTTCTTCCAACTAATTTTTTTATCCCGTGAGCCCTGAATACTGAATCCTCCAATTCAGGCAATATGCCTTAGTAAGTACTTCCACTTCATCAAAGGTTTTTCATTGTGGACATATGATACAGGCTGGACTCAAATCTTCTGTCACCAATGCTATCTCTCAATAGAACACTGATAATGCAATAAACCTTTACTGCAAACTATGAGAGAAGGGATACAAGTAAAGAGTGAAAAGAAGTCTTTTACTTGTTTGGTGACAATTTTATTGGAGACATGAAGGGGGACAGAGAAAGGGGACAAAAGAATTGAATCCAGCCATTCTTAGTATAATAGTAGCTACAAAAGAGATGTTCTTCAAAAATCAATACTGGACCTGAAAATAACTAAGCAAAGTCTCTAGCTTGCTACTTGAGGTGTAAATGAAACAGAATTAAGTGTAAATGGGACATATTGAGCAACAAATAATGGTTTAGGGCATGTTTGGATAGCCGTTGGAACTAGTGCAAACGGATGTTAACACTTACTTTCAGACAAAAAGTAAACATAGCTCTCTCTATGGATTGAGGAAAAAGTACTTCCACTGTAGGTTTAAATTGTATCCAAACACACACTGATTTCTTCATCAACAAAGAAAGCATGCGTACAAGTTTAGGAGCTGTGGGCAGCTTTTAAGCCTTCAAGAAAGCATGTCTATAACTTGTATAATCTATCCCATCTTTAAATAATTGCTCACAACACTATAATATACTGGATGAATGAAATATAGCTTACTGTGTGTAGAAGTATAATATGCCAACTCCATCCGCAACCATATTGCCAATGAGCAAACCCAAAAGCACAATAAAAGAAACTATTCTGTAAGCAAGCAGCCAAACAGGATGAATTCTTTTAAGACATGTATTCCACAATTCATCCTCATATAGCAACCCAGCTCTTTGCTGCTGCCTCTCACCCCTCTCATCTCTTGATTTGTTGAATTCCTCATACTTCCATATCAAAAATGATCCTAGACCCATGGTGAATATAATCCACAGCGCACAGATGGAGAACCTCCAATTCAACCAATAACTAAGGGCAGTAGTATCTGTTTCCATGGTTAGGTTGCCAAGCACAGCTCAAGGATCCTGCTATAGTTAAGAAATTCATTTGTTACAAATATGTTATTAACAGAATTAAAGAATATGAAATGAATCAGTAGTTCTATTATTGAGTGAATGTTAATATTAATACGAACGAGGAATCGGTGAAAACACTAAGTAAAAGTAGTTACTATAAGCAACTAACATAACAAAATGAAGGAGGGAAGTAACTAACTTCGTTATTTACAAGTATTGAACTAACTAGTATCTACAAAAGGTAATAAAGTTATAAAAGATACCATTCAAGAATAGAATAAAAGTTAGTTATGAATAGCAAAACGACAATCATCCATCACATAAGAAAAAAAATAGCATGAGAATTACAATTGAATGGCAGAGGAGGAATCTATGAATCCAAACAAACCCAGATTCGTTCTTGAAATGGGGTTCATGAAAATTCAAGAAAAAAAGATGATTGATATTTATGAAGAAAGCAACAACATAAACAACAGAAGATGGAGAAACACTGACAATTGACAAGAGGGTAGGAGCGTGGATGCTGGAAGAAGATGGTTGTGCAGTGTGAAGAGATGAATCCCCCTAAGGGAAATTGAGTGATTCCGAGCGAGCAGGTAACAGGGTTTGGAATCACCCAACAAGATTCACCGTCTTCAGAGACACAACACGCCTTTTGTTCTGTTGTACGTAACAATCAAACTTTGATGAGGATGATGATTATGGTTATTATATTCCCAGGCTAATAATAGGTTCGTTGCTGCCTTTTCTGATAAACTTGGCACGGCACGTTTATCATATAATTATGGTGTGTTTGGAAGCATATCCATTAAATTCTTTCCTTTTAATTTTTAAATATGCGTGAAAACTCATTATTATTGTGTAGTTAATTTCAAAGTAAATTCATGTCAACCAAAAATATTTTTGAGTTTCAGTGACTTTTAATAAAATATTTATATATTTGGACCAACTTCTCAATTTCTTAAACTCAGAAGTTACTTGCTCAAATTTTCTACTTAATTGACAATAGATTCATAATTGATTGTAGAAAATAGAACTGTTTCAAAATAAGAATTACAAATCCACCAATCGTCCGTCACCAATCCAACAACAACAACTTACGAATCAGGAAGAACGAGTGGAACACGTGGTGGGAGCTATTGAATTGAATATCTTAAACACCTATAGAGGACAAGTCAATTCAAAGGGTCAAACATGGAGAGTACATACTACATAGCTATGCTTGCTTTCTCTATTTTTATTTATATCGGAAAGATAAATTGCATCTACCATAAATCGATCAGTGAATTTCTCCATATTCAACTCATATGTCCCTCAGCTCCTACCACCTGAGCTATCCTACAGGGACATGTTTGTTTTCTCTATAATGATATTTTTTATTAATCTATTTTCTTAAATATATTTATTCATTAAAAATGAAAATTCAAGTGGTAAAAATTAGTAGACATATGAGTTAAGGAGAGGAAAATCCAATGATCAACCCTAGAGAGTTGTAGTGTATCTCTTTGGTGTTAAAAAGATATCTAACACATGGGTGAGTTACATACTTACATCAAAGATGTAATAAAGGAAAATGTAGGCCTATTGCAAAATGCTCCCTAGTAGCGACCAAATATGCATATGCTAAAAATCCCAAGAAACATACTAGTAGCAACCGGATTTGCATGAGCTAGAAAATCTTGCAACAACACATGCATATAACTCTCTCTATCCATATGAAATTTCAAAGGAGAAGCGAACGAGAGGGGCAGGATAATAAGGAAAAAAACAATATGTGTTGCATTCTTTCTGAACCAGAAAGACAAAGAGGACAAGACAAGTCCACCTCGAGACTGCGAGCATGAAGGGTCCAAAGCAAGTTCTCATTTTCGTATAATCGCCTCTTAATGTAACAACAACCAAAAAAAAAATCTCACAACCCTGTATGTAGTGATTGAGGAAAATTAGATGGGCCCAAAATACACATAAGAACCCACTACTTCGAAGCCCATCTCATGTAATAAAATTGTGAGGCCCAAAAATACAACACTCTAAAACCCTATCTATCCGCTACTATATAAAATGCTACAAGGAACCCTAGCACAGTACGATATCCCATTTCGTCCACTTCCATTGCCGCCACTGCGAGAGAGAGCGAGAGAAAACCCTAATTCCGATCCGAAGATGCAGATCTTCGTGAAAACCCTAACGGGGAAGACGATCACCCTCGAGGTGGAGTCATCCGACACAATCGACAACGTCAAGGCCAAGATCCAAGACAAGGAGGGAATCCCACCGGACCAGCAGCGTCTCATCTTCGCCGGGAAGCAGCTGGAAGACGGCCGCACACTTGCTGACTACAACATCCAGAAGGAGTCCACTCTCCACCTTGTCCTCCGTCTCCGCGGTGGCGCTAAGAAGCGCAAGAAGAAGACCTACACCAAGCCCAAGAAGATCAAGCACAAGCATAGGAAGGTTAAGCTCGCTGTGTTGCAGTTCTACAAGGTTGATGACTCTGGCAAGGTTCAGAGGTTGAGGAAGGAGTGCCCTAATGCGGAGTGCGGTGCTGGGACTTTCATGGCGAACCATTTTGATCGCCATTACTGTGGGAAGTGCGGGCTCACCTATGTTTACCAGAAGGCTGCTGCGTAATGAGTTTTTCTCTATTTGAATTTATGAAGTTTTGGTCATTTATGTTTGAATAGTGGGTAGACATTTTACCTTAATCGCTATGACTGTTTGGATATTTCGGTTTTAATAGTTTTGGAATTTATGTGAACACTGTTTTGTGTTGGTTAATTATGGTTCCCTTTCATATATTGTTAATTGGGTATAAGCTTGTTAAGGTTTTTCATTATTTTATTATTATGCGATTGTTCTGCTGTGCTGCTGGCTTTGCTCTAATAGGTGACTGTCTTGTTTCATATAAATGAGATAAGTAGAAGTGGTTTTTAGCAGATGTGTTTTCATGCCCATTGATATATGATTTGGGCACAACTTGATGGTCTTCCATTTTGATTTGTTCTAGACATTATAGGTGGTGTTAGCGATTATAGGCGGTGTTAGGAATGCATCCTAGAAGATATCGGAAATATGGAAGTTGGGTTTCCTTGTCTTGTTGTTCTTAGTTAATAAGCTTTCTAAATCGTTTAATCTGGTAGATTAGTTTCATCTGTACATAACAAATCCTATGAAGAAATGAATTTTCTGTACACTCGTTTTATTTCAAATTAATGTTTTTGGTGTGACTTTTTGATCATCTTTGTAATAAAATGTTCTTTGTTTCAACTTTGAACAACTTGAAAGTTAACTTGTATTGTTCTGTTTGTAAAAGATGTCTGAATTTAAACTAAAGCCGTCTGCATCAAAAATGTGTTTTTCAGCATTGCTATAGTTTACAATACTCTTTAAAAAATTGCATGAAATGCCAATTGAATGTGTAGTGTACTGTTTTTACTTTTTATTGTCATGTTGCTTGAGAGGACTCACTGTGAGTGAGGGGGCTGAAATAGGTGTTAGGATTATTGATGGGTTTGTCTTTAAACTGGTACCTACCCTTGCTTGTGTGTGTCTAGTTCGTCAAGCAATCCGTTCCATCTTGGATGTTTTCTGCAATTTCTAACTAGTAAGTGTATGCTGCTATTTGCATTGTTCCCTATTTGATGTTTTCTGCAATTTCTAACTAGTAAGTGTATGCTGCTATTTGCATTTGTCCTTACTATAAATCATGTTTTCAGTGTAAATCCTAAAGGTTTGAAAGGATAGAAACTAATTAGCCAACTTTCACTTGGGATGGATAGAAAAAATCAACAGTCATGTAGAGTGGGGGTGACAGTATGATCTTCATAATATATAGACATAGCATAGTGGTAATGGATACGTTTCACTTGTTATGGACATGTGATATACATGAATGTTCAGAGTTAATGGTTTATTTGATTGATCTGCCAATAGAACTATGTGAAATACGTGTGTTATAAGTGGTTCTCTTAGTGATGAAAGTGTAGTGGTTATGTCATTGGATTCCTATCATGAGTAAACATATTTTGGGGCTTTATTTTTGTAGCCATTGAGCGTCACACCAGCTTGTAGCTATGAAATTTTTCAGTGGTTATGCTATGAATTTTGTACAATGATGAGTGACTAGATAAAATTTGGCTCATATGAAGGGGTCCTTTGTCCAAGGTTCTTTGATTTAGTGAGTTTACAAAGTACATTTCCCTACCCGGTATAGGATATTTAGCTTCTTGCGGATCACAGAGCACCTTGTGTCTTTATAGTAGATAAACTTCGTTAAGTGTTCTCTATTCTATATTCAAGTAGGCCCTACTCTAACATTAACTTTAAGTGTGGGTGGTACAGGTATTAAAGGATTATTGCTGAGATAAGATTTAGGTTGGATTGATTCAAAGACTCAATTTTATTTGCATTTCTTCGATTAATTTTCATACCTTATTGTTGGATGAACATAATTTTGCTTCATAGTCACATAAGTCTAAAACTACAATTTTCCAAGCACTAAATTGGGACCAAAACTCCAAAAGTTCATAAACTCCTAATTTTTTAACACCTTACGATAAAGAATGATCAGTTTTCGTTAGGAAGCTCTATTGCGATCTTTGGGATTCATCTAAGTGACAGACACTTGCCAATCCCACCTGAGAAAGCTCTTTATTTCCTGAAACCTGAACGAAAATAGGATTAGAAAAAACTAGTGTAATTGCTGCATATGTTATATTTTTCTTAAATGTTACTTGAATTTAATTACACTTTGTAAAAAGAAATGGTCCATTATTTTACGAACTACACTTAATCAGTAGAAACAAAAATATCTTCATCTACAAACAAATTAAAGTACAAGTAAATTTGAAAGCATCCAAATGCAATTTCTTAATTGTCTTTGCCTTAGGGAGTCTCAAATATCAAAGGTGCCAAAATATTGATTACCTTTTTCTACTACTCTCTTTTCCTAAACACTTTCAGGGTTATTCAAACATATTTGAGACCAATTTGTTGTTGCAAATACAACACAGCTCTCTCCACTGCCTTAGCAGCACAAGGCTTTGTCCCTTCTTAAAAAAATATTTCTCTTGATCTAGCTTCATAATGCTTCGTCAGAAGGGCACCTTTTATAACATGACCTCTTCTCATCAGCCTTCACTGTTCTTGGGGTCAGTACTTTTGTCAAAGTGATTTTGGACAGATCGTTCATGCTCTCCAATGAAGTTATAGATGCTTCATACCTCTCAGACATTGTTACCAGAATTTTCTTAACAATTATGGAAGTAGAAAAACCACTACCCGACAACCTTATTTTGTTGGCAATCCTTAACATTGAGTATTCTTTGATTTCCTGAAACACTTTCATCCTTTGCAATTGAAATTCCCTCATTAAAATGTGCACCTGCATGCTTCAACATATTCCTCCTTCAGATAATCCCGATTTGAGGGCCATAATTCGTGTGAGTTTGAGTAGAAAAAACACGCCTTTGTTTTTATCTACTTATGAATTTTAATCTAGGCAATGGTCTACCTATTTGGTATCGAAAGTGCTTTACAATCCTCTTCCATAGCTTTCCAAATATTGAATGCCGTCAGGTAAGCCTCCACTATCACTACCCAAGAATTAAGAGTTATAGTTTTCCCCTTCAAATACTGAAAGAGCGGTGTGAGAAATTTTATTTTTAAAATCCATGAAACTCAAAACACACACATGTCCCTCAAGAAGATAGCTCTAATGCTAATTGTATTTTTTATTTATTTATAAAAGAAGAAAGTTACCCGGGAAGAAAATAGGATTAGAGGAAAGTAATGTAATTTCTGCAAACGTTAATCTTTTGTCAAATGTTAATACTTAAATTTAAATACACTTAAAAATGATAAAATAAAAGATAATGTTTCATGATTTTAGGAATTTACTCACCAAATCAAAAGAAAGGGAAAATATCTTACCCACTAACAAATAAAAATCAAACTTTTTCAAATACAAGTAAATCCAGAAGCATCCAAGGACACACTCTCAACAAAACAAAACAGATTTTTAGCTCAAGTGCTTGGGATATTTGTTTGGTCATATCATCATATGTGGAGCAAACTTGTTCATAATAGTGACTATCCAGGCCATAATCTAAATGTATGAATGTGTCCCATATTTGGTGGGAACTGGCAGACCATGATTATATCATTATTAGTAGCATTTACTATAATTCAAACACGTATAGAGCACACCCAAACTTTGAAACAACATAAGCTTGAATTAAAGTGGGAAAACAACATAGAACTAAATCTCTCTGACAAAGGAAGGTGCATCTGCCAACTGAGTAGAGTAGTTGGAAACTATTGATCCGACTTCAATTGACAACAGTGACACCTGTGTGTCACTATGATGCTTAATGGTCTGATAGTTGATTCGTCCATTTTGATTCAAACTTCAAAAATATTTCAAACACTTAGCACCTTTCTTGAGGCTGAACTTATACATCCCACCATTATGAGAGAGTCTCTTCAGGTTCTGATATGTCTCACTGTCTTCAAAGGTCAATTTACTCTCTCTTTATAGTAACTTATGCCAGAAAATTGATGCATAGCTTTGCGCTTTGTAGTTTTCTCAGGTTCATGTAGAAAGCAAAAGTTTCTGTGTGTCAAAGACATCAAGGCATTCCTAATGTGCAATGACAGCTTTGCTTGGAGTAGTCCATATGGCAACATAACAAAAGAAGAATTCTTTTCTCTTCGAAAACTAGAGTAAAAGTTTCCATCTTTGGATCCATGCCACGGGCAAAGAAGGTTCTTATTGCAATATCTTCCTGCCAAGTAAAAAGAATCTCATGCTGTCACAAAACAGGACTATAGTAAACTAATCTCACAGCGTATAATCAACAGGTGGTTGGTTCAAGTGGTACATATTTGATTTCTCTTAAAAAAATCTTTGGAGAATTAGTCCTACAAGAATGTGAATGTCCAGGCACGGAACAAGATTATCACTCGCAGAGGATACATGTGTTTGATAAAAAAAAATCTCACAACATCACACTATATATTTTTTTCAAATCCAGGAGGGTCAGCTAATCGCTTGCTTATGCTATTATTTTTGCTTCTGAGTGTCCTATAATAGGAGGCACCCATTATAGCAAGATATTGCTGCTTTTTGGAAGCAATAACCCCAAACTTTACATAAGAATTATCAGTAAATCAAATTCTCCTTTCAATCCTTACTATTTCCATGACAGAGGTTTCCCAAACTCATTGTAAGGAGTTATAAATGAACTTTAAATTAAAGTAGGAGTGCATATAATAAAGGCTTCAATAATTTTTTGGTCCCTAACCTTTACTAAATGCTCGGTTTTCGTCCCTCCCGGAGTAAAGGTGGGCTTTAGTCCCTAACCTTTGCCAAAACGTTTGGTTTTGGTCCCTCCGGAGATTTGGGTCAACGCCGGAGTTCCGGCGGCCCATGTGGCATGGCCACGTGGATTAATGAGACCATGTGGAATTTGTTTTTTCTTTTTCATTTAAATTTTTAAAAAACTCAGAAAAATCCTAAAAAACAAAAAAAAAAAAAAACAAAAATCCAGAAAATAATAAATTTATCCTCATCATCTTCATCCCAATTCTTTTATCTTCTTCACCAAATCAAAATCAAAACTTAAATCCAAAACCCATTCATCAACCAAAAATTAAAATCATCATGCTTCATTCAAACCCGAATTCTATCACTCAATCATTCAAACCCGAATTCTATCACCAAAATTATCTCAAATTCAAACTCATTTTCAGAACCTCTTCACTCAATCCAGATTTTGGGGACAATTCCAATTAAAACCCTAAAAACCTGGAAACAATCCCATAATTTCAAATCCCCTTCCTGTTAAAAGCCTTAACGTATTATCATCATTCTTTTTGTCTTCCAGCCGCAGCCATTTCTGTGCGATTTTGTCTCGGTGCTGGGATTGGGTTTCGGTGGTGCGATTGGGTCTCGGCGGTGGTGCGATTCCAATCATCCCTGTCTTCCTCCATGACTAGCAGGACCCTTGGCTTTCCCTCTTTCCCGATCTCGTCGCTTTTCTATCTCTGGAATCTCTCTTTCTCTCACTGAGTTTGGGGTATTTTGGTTGAGATTTGGTTCAGTTGCTGATCTGTTTCTGGGTTGAGAACAAGGTGAAGAAGAAGATGGTGGGAGGTAGTGGGTGTTGGGTCTGTTGTTGGGTTGGGGATGAGGAAATTTTGGGTTTGTTTCTGAATTCTGAATATAGTGCTTCTCTCTTTTTTCTGGATTTGGATCTGCTTCATCAGATTCCACCCAAAACTATGCTTCCTTCATCAAGTTCCATTTTTTAATTCAATTGCCTCTAGACGTTAAACTTTTTCCCATCCTAATAACCTTCATCTTTCCAAACCCTGCATTCTCTCCTCTTCACTGGACAATAAAACACTAACTTTACCTTTTTTTCCTTCCAAGTCCAACCCACCATTGTTCTTCAGTGACTTGATTTTTATTTTTATGTTGATTTTCATTTTTCGTTTTTTATTATTTTATTAATTATATTTGTGGAGTTTTAATTTAGTAGTATTTTATTTTTAGGATTTTTCTGAGTTTTTTAAAATTTAAATGAAAAAGAAAAAACAAATTTCACATAGCCTCATTAATCCACGTGGCCATGCCACATGGGCCGCCGGAGCTCCGGCGTTGACCCAAATCTCCGGATGGACTAAAACCAAACGTTTTGACAAAGGTTAGGGACTAATGCCCACCTTTACTCCGGCGAGGGACGAAAACCAAGCATTTAGTAAAGGTTAGGGACAAAAACTTATTTAAGCCAATAATAAATGCACAGGGGAGAAACAGGACCATATTTCAGGATTGATACAAAATCTTCTCAGCAGAAAAGGCCAAAATGAAACCATGAGAAATGAGTTATAATTGCATGGAGCCAAGGACATCTAATTTATACTAGTAATTGACAAAAATGACTTAGAATAATGCAGCAATAAGAGAAGTATATCTACCGTTCTTGATTCCCTACCTACCACACAACTTCCGTTCATTTTGTTTGTAGGACATCATTATTTGATCAAAACATGTATTTATTTGCTAGAAAAATGAAGGAATAAAAGGAGAAGGATGAAAAATATGGAATTCTGGTGCACTTTTCTGTTTGGTCAAGAAGGAAAAGGGAGAATGATGGAAAGGTTGGGATAATATTTTTCATTCCATTTTGGACAGAGAAGTGATATGAGCGTAAATATATACTGTATATTATTCTTTCTTCTCACTATTTTTGCTTTATTTTACCAACCAGGTTCGAGTCGTGGAATCAGTCTCTTGCAAAAATGTAAGGTACATCTGGCTACATTAGATCCACAAAGTGAATCCGGCCCTCCCTCTACGTCGCGCATAGCAAGAGCTTTATAGCACCAAGTTTGCCCTTTTCTCTCCCAAGTTTAAAGAATAGCTCTATCGAACCTTGCAATCCTCTATGGTAGCGAATGTTGGTTTTAACATAGGTTTTAATAGGACTACATAAGAAAATCAGTTAAGGTGGTATGAACTTGTACAAAGAAGACCTTTAAAGGCACCCGTGAGAATAGTTGATAACATGGTCATTAGTCCTATGAAGAGAGGTAGAGGGGGAAAAAGTAATTTTGGAAGATATTGTTGAAAATGACCTCATTATCAATAATATTTCTCAAAATCTTGTTTTTTATCGAGTTCAACGATGTAGTGTGATCCATATAACCAACTTTATTAGTGGGATAAGACTTTTGTTAGTTATTTTTTTCACAATTTTTGCTATCTTCTCTATCAATTTTTTTTTTAAATATTCACAACTTAGTTTCTCTGAAGAAAATACTAGTCCTAGTCATCCTATATAGTATGACTAGGCCTATAGGAATTAGATTGCTAAGGTTAGTTGTCTGCACACTGCAATAATACAGCAAGGGCAATTTTCACATTAAAACTTTTAATTTAAATGAGGCCCATGAAAAATAAGTAATCCACTTCAAGATATGTTCAAGTTAAACCAGTACTTTGTCAATATCCTGATAACAAGCTTTCCACCTTGCACTGCCCAAAGGCATTGATATTTTCATGATCGCAGAACATTTATACTAGTTTTGATTATATTGAATGAATATGAACCTCTAAATGCAGCTCATGTACAATCACATGGGAGGGAGTAAATGAAACTGCAGTAAAGGTTTGAATGAAATAGATAGGTGGTTAATGCAGAATCCTATCTCAACATGAAACAAAAATAGATGGGAAGTGACACATGCCAAGAGAGCACAGAAAGTTGAGGATCCATTTCCATTGGTCAATTTCTTTTGCTGTCTTTAAGGAAAGACAAATCCTAAGATGCCTCTTTACCTTTTCTCTGTGTGCCCTTGTGGAAATTTCCCCTTCTTCCTATTATGGAAAAGTATTCTGCACCTTCATTTTCATCTAGGACAGTGAGAGGGCTTGGAGAGATATGAGTGTCAATAAAAGAGAAAACAACACATGAAACAAACAAGTACTTAAGTCCTTCTGCAAAAGTACCATAGAACTTTGGGCCACTGCAACGTATGGAGAAGTTTGCCAGCAATGACAAATTGACAACATTTTTGTTTAAACCACATGTATTATGCATTGAGTCAATTATGTTTGCGTCATGTAGGACCATTATAGACGACAAAACTCTCCCTACCAAGTATTTAACGCATCTATTTTCACAAAGACTCGAACATGAGACCTATGTTTAAGCTAGAACAACATGACATCAGTTGATCTACGCGTTTGGAGTTCAGTCATGACAATATTAAATATTCAAGCAAATAGGTAAAATTATCATAGTCCCTCTTCTCAGGGGCGTGGCTGTAATTTGACACCCCAACATGAGGCTTGAGAAAAAAATTAAACTCTCCACATCCTTAGCATCAATGTTGGAGTTCTTTCCGGCATTGAAAATCACCATAAGTAAGTGAGATGATGATTGATTATGAGTGTCCATCTTCAACTATAAATGCTTCCTTCTCCTTGTGTCAATCAAAAGTGCTACATCATCTCTCTATCACTTCTTTCTCTTCCTCTTTCACACACACATACTCTCATCCCCACATTCAGAAAGACACCATGTCAACACTGAACCATCTTTTTGATCTTCCAGAACAGATATGCTACGTGCAATGTGGATTCTGCACCACCATTTTAATGGTAATGAGTTTTTTTGGTCACTAAAACTCGAACTGCACTTCTTAATATGTTTATTTTGTTTTGATACCTCTTTCTGCATTGCACTTTTTTCATGTTTCCAAATTTGAATTCTGAGATGCAGGTTAGTGTCCCATGCAGCAGTTTGTCAATGGTGGTGACAGTAAGATGCGGACACTGCACAAGCCTCCTCTCTGTTAACATGATGAAAGCTTCTTTTGTTCCATTCCACCTTTTAGCATCTCTTACTCATCTTCAGGTGATAGATTACCTTACCCTTACAAATTCTATGTTTATTTACTTTAGTTGTTCTAGTGAGTCCAATGATCCACATACTTATATTAAATACGTAGGTGTTTGTATCAGAGTGTGTTTGTATAAGCTTATTTTTCCTCATAATCAATTATGGTACTTGAAAGCTACTGACATAAGCTTCTCCCCATAATTGATTCTAGCTTTAGAATCAATAGTAGAAATTTTTTCAAACATGCACATAATGGTTTTTTTAACTCTAAATACATTTGTGATTGCCTCCACTCTCCAGCCAAAAGAAAGTAGTGCAGAAGAAGATGCAAACATGACATTTAACAGCCATAGTGGTGCATCCATGATGACCTATTCTGATTGTGAGGAAGAGGATCTGATTCCTATGAGCAATTTTGTGAATAAACGTACGTAAGGCAATGATAACTTCAATAAGAAGAAGATGAGTTCCTAAGTTTAAAGCTAGTAAATTCATATTTTCTCTATATTCATGACTTTGATGAATGGACTCTCTGCAGCCCCAGAGAAGAGACAGAGAACACCATCAGCTTATAACCGCTTCATCAAGTAATGGTTCACTAAACAAAGTAGTATATACCATAAGTTTTTAATTTTGAATTCTAATGTGAGCATTGTTTTAATGCAGAGAAGAGATTAAAAGGCTCAAGGCTGAAAATCCTGACATGGCTCACAAAGAAGCTTTCAGTACAGCTGCTAAAAATGTAAGGCCTTATTTTCTAAACTGCTTATTAGTTTAACTCACTTGTAAGAGTGGCGAGATTATGTAAAGATAGATATTATTAAAAGCATGATCCTGAAAGAAGTTGTCATGTTCAGTGGGCCAATTTCCCTCCAACTCAATGCAAAGGAGATGAAGAGGGAGGTAGCCAGAATGATCAACTTGCGGATCTTGACTCCCATGTGGACCCTCTTGATGATGAGGTAGGATCACAACTATTTGAAAAACCTTGTAGTTTCTTCAATTATTAAGCAATATGGTTATGTTCAAAAAAAAAAGAAGCAATATGGTTCTCTTATAACTGAAATAAAATAGTTTTAGCTAATTAATACTTGTTACTAGTAGGAGCTTCTTTGGTTTGGCACTGTGTGCATCTTTAGTGTTACTTGTCCCTTTCAAATATCACAGGGGAATAATAGAGGTAGGCTCCATTAATTCAATGTCAAAGACTTATCTTATGGTGGTCGCCAATCAATGTGACAATAGAAATTAACGCAGAGTCTCAATAAAACAATAATAATCAGGGGCGAATGTTGTGTATGCTATTGATTGACATGGCATGCTCAAAACGATTATACTTTTAACATTTAGATAATTTGAACTTAAGCTTAACCTTTTTAAAAGCTTAAACTGTAGTAGGTTAAACCACTTGGTCATAAATTTAGGAACCAACTATCTTAAAAGCTTAAGTTGTTGAGGTAAATGACACATGAATGAATTTATATTATATTTCTAACACAATTCTATGTACTCGTCATTCACAATTAACCTAGTAGGTGCTAGAACAATGAGCAACAAGAAATTTGAAGAAGCAGGATCTAAAATACCATTAACACTTCACTAAATAAGACAACATAGTAACACTAACCTAAAATCAGAGTCTTGTGATGTGTGAAGCTAGTCACTTTCCTGGAACTGTCATTCATATGTTCTAACTTTCTAGGGTAAAGTAGATGTACTCACCATTCAACTTTAAGCCTAACCTTTTTTTTCTATTCTAGTACTTCACCCCTGCATCACTTCAATGTGTGGAACTTTCAGGTCAATGAAGAAGGACAAGGTTTCCGAGGAAGAAAGGTCCCAAGGAACTCTATCTTGGAAAGGACACCGTTTGAGTGAAGGAACTTCAGCAATGTGACATAGCAAGAAAGCTTTTTTCTGTCTTACATAAAAAGTTTCGTCTAAGTCGTTTTCCTTATGAAGAAAAGATGTCCTTGGTAATGAAAACGAATTAAATAGGGTTGAGAGATGACAATTTGAGACTTTAGGAAGTGTTTAATAGTTTATAGTTTTATCTGACACCTTTCTGTTCTAGCATGCCAGCTCCATCGACCATCAACTAGTCTTTGGGATCACATAAATGTTTGTTTTTGTTAACAGTTACTTGATATTAATTCTCAGACATGGTGCATGTTATCAAGGGCTAGTTATTTTTGGCTTTTGTTATGAACAGAATTGAAGAAGCATCACTTGATGATGTAGTAACTATCTCGGTATTTTGATGGTTGAGAGTTGAGACTATCTTACTCCCCTTTTCCCTCATGGTCATCTTGAAATTTGCAACTCAACAGTTATGCATCCTTTTTCTACTTAGAAGCTAACATATTTTTTGGTGAATTCCCTTACAACAAATTCTGCGCTTGTTTGATTATAAAGACTTAAAAGAACATTCTCTTATATCTAAAAACATGTTTGATTAAAATAATTTTGGGAATAAGTTTTGGAAATAGTGTGGTGATTATGGTAGTGGCAGCAATGATTTAAGTTAAGCATTCATCATGTAAATAAAGTAAAGAAAATAAAACTGACAAAATTTTCACGCTGAAAAACAGACACTGAAAAATCATGTTTCAAAACAACCATGCAAATAATAGACATTAAACATAAAGCTAGCTGCACTTCTTACTCCCCCATCCGGTGTGTTTAAAGTCTAGTAGTCCAATTTTGAATCTATTTCAATGCACACAAAAGAGTACTTATTGGAGCTTTTTAGTCGCGTAATGCAATATTTTTTTAGTAGATAACCTCCAATAAGTTATTCAAACAATCAAATAAGTTATTCAAACAATCAAACAGGATCTATAAATAACTTTGCAATCTATACAAGTCACATTACCGTCTTATAATTGTTATCTATAAAGTCAAAACCAAGCCATATCAGTGTTTTCTTTCTTCCTTTTTTTCTTTTGTAGAACATAACAGAATTTTAGAAAGTAGGTTATATCAGCACACAGAAAGAGGGGTGCGACTGATTACCTATGTAGGTTATTAATTCTAGCAATCCTCCCAAGACCAAGAGCATAAGAATCATTAGACATACAAGAGATAATCCTTTCTGAAAAAAAAATACTCTGGACCCAGTCTGCAACTTGAGTACTTAACTATTATTTAAAATTGCTGAAAACACCAATCATATATAAGAACATATACAATGCTTAAACAAAAAATGTTTTGTTTACCCATTTTCTACCCCACTTTTTCTCTTCCCAACACTCCACATCATCTTCTCTCTCCAATTCAACACTCTTTCAACAATTACGCACTCCAATGGTTTTACTTAACTCTCAACACCCTACCCCACCACTCACCACTCACCCTACCCCATTAGACCATATACACGTTGGTTGGAGAATTGATGTGGGACTTGATAATTAGTGAGATTTTGAGGACGTTGGTAAGAAATTTGATTTGGATCTTCATAGTTGTTGTAATTTTGGTTGTAAAATGGGTTGTTTGAAGAATTCTGGGTGTTGAAATGGTGATTGTTGGGATCAATTTTAAAACAAATGCTAATAGATAGATAAATAAGATGGTGAGAGAGATAATAAGAGGGTGAAAAACTTAGTTTTTTTTTTCTGTCCAAATCAAACGAATCAAGTCTCTATTTATAGAGCAAAAAAAATCATGAATTTTGGTATAATTTTTTTTTTCAGAAATTTTTTTTTATGAAATAATTGAGTTCAAAAGATAAGGGTAAAAGAAATCCGGAGCTACGAATCAGAAGCTGACACATGGCAAAGAAAAAAAAAAGCTTTTCTCTTTCCTGCAGCCTGCGCGCTGGCCACTGGCCTTGCGCCACGTGGCACACCGCAGGCACTTTAATTTTGTTGAAAACTTTCAACAATTTTCTTCTCTCTCATCCCTTTCAACACACCACTAAAACCACTCAACAAAATTCAACAAAATTCAACACTCAATTAAACCATCCATTGTATATGGTCTAAGTTAAACTCATCAGTTCGATATTCTATGAAAAAAGTCGGGTGAAATTATCAAGGAGACTCACCAATAAGTTTGCCAACATTAAAGGTTAGATTGCAACATGCAGAGTAAGTCAAATAGCAATATTCCTATCTAGTAATACAAACTTACAACAAGCATTAGTATCAATTACGGCATTCATAAACAGTTAATTTTTGTAGATACCAGCCAATCTTCTACAATTTGGTCTTTCATATCAGTCTATACATCAATACCAAAAGACAGTTTTGCATCGCCCTAACTAAACTTAAAAAGAGAAATTAACATAAGCTGCACCATATCATTCATAGCCTCTTTCAAGTCCGGCCAACAACCAGAATTGACACAGCACACAAACTAGACCTAATAGATGCAAAACAATTTAAAGTGAAGATAATTGACATGCAGTGCCACTGGTACGTCTCAGTACATGTAATTCCTTGAGTCTTCTTAACTGGTATCAGACTTGTCCAGAGCTGCAACCAAATGTATGATCGGTATAAAGACAAATGATAACAGAAAACAGACACAAAAAAGAATAATAGAGCAATCCAATCATACTGTTGTAATTCAGCAGCTTCTCAATGAGGTCAACATGGGTCATAAGCATGCGCCTACAACAGTATCGAACTAGCCCCAAAGCATCCAACGCATCTCTGAAATCCATCATAATGTTAGTACTATGATATTAAAATTAATATTTGTTAGGAGGTAGACACTAAAAGTCTAAAACACCAACAGCAATCAAGTATATACACAATGATATCTAACATCCCTTGGGAGTTGAGACAGAGCAACAACATGATCACATTTTGAAAAGCTATGCCAAATGCGTATAAATCCTCAATCTCTGATCACTTTTTATTATTAAAAAGTCTTCATAAGCAAGATGCAATCAATCTTAAATTTCAATATATTTGACACTCCTAAAATGGGAATTGGGGAAAGAGCACTTGAGACATTAACCACTCCAAAACAGACATGTTGCATGCATATAAATGCATGTTAAAGTTAAACTGAAGAAAAGATTGACAAGGTGATAGGTATGAATTTCAGCACTCAAGCAATGCATATAGTAGCCAGCAATTAAAGTTACGACTTATTAGTTATGAGCCAATGATTATTGTGTTACATTACAACTCACAAAAACAACAAAATTATGACAAGCAAATATCTTCAGAATAGACAAGACATTAACGAACATTCGTTAACCCTCCTGATCTCCCTACATTTCAACAACAAGTGAAAAGGCTACAATCTACAGGTTCACCATGCCCATACCAACTACCTCCAACCAGAGACTAATGATCACACTACTACATAAGGAAACTTAGCTAAACTCAGTTAGCTATAGCATGTCAGCTGAAAACAAAAATCTAATCATGAGAAACTAACACATTGAACCATGGCTTCACAATCACAAGTAACCCTCTCCCTCCAACACCAACAGAAAATAGAAATTAGAAACCCCCAAAACAAAAATTACATGTAATGTAGCATAATTCTTATCTTAAGTACAAAATCATTCAATTGTTCAGTCTCTGCAACTCATATTCAGGAAGATAAACAAGTAAAAATTGAAAAAGTATCACATAAATTGAACAATAAAGGGGTTAGGGTACTCACCCTTCACTGTAATCAGACTGCAGAAGATCCAGATAGGGATCCCATTTGTTTCCAATGACCTAAACAGGAGAAAAAATGAATCAATTTGAGTATAAAATTAACGAAAAACCCTAAACCCTAAAACTGTTAAAAAGGGGGAAAAGTTTTGAAGTTTTGATTATGCGATGCAGTGAAAAGATGATGAAATAGAGGAATGGCGGAAGTGAAGACCTTTCCACATGTGAAACAACGGACGGGGATGATCATCTTCTCAGTCGGCTCTGTGCTTTCTTCGCCGCAGTGAAGAAGACTCTTCTTTGACTTTAGGTACAAAGGGAGGTAAAACAAAGAATATATATAATATATAATTATATATATATAAGGTCGAAAATATGATTTTTATTTATTGAACAAAATTTAAATAAAAAATTTGTTTAAAACAATGTAAATGAATGTAGTATATATCTCTTTAGTTAATTTTTATTTGTTTACATAATATTAATATTTATTTTCAATGATATATAAAAAGCCAAATTGTGCATACTTTCTAGTGAAATATGGAGCACATGAGGATGAACCTTCTAGTTGCCATTCTTGCCCCCTTGAGCAAATAAGTCTTTTGTTGGTTGAGGACATCTCCATTTTGTGAGGTCTTAGCTTCGCGTTAGTAGGTCAGGACGTGTCCTCTAGAAGGCTAGGTCAGACGTGCATAAGCCGCTCAAAGTCTTGTCTAACCTGATCTATTTCCACTCTTAGATTTAGTGTGTGTTTGGAAAACCCATTCAGGATCCACGTTTGGCCCCGATCCACGTTTACAGAAGCAAGAAATAGTTGCTTTTGGATTTCTGGATCCACGTTTGGCCTCTCCAGATTTTAAACCAAACACACACTTAATAGGCATAGAGTTAGTGAGGGTTTTAACCCCACAAACATTTGTGACGGTTAAAAACTTGTGTTTTAAAAAATAAAAACATAATGGAACACACTCTTACCTCATCTCTTTTTCCCCTTCTCTCTTTCTCTCCTCGCCAAATAAAAGTGTTAACAATTCTTTGACCATTCTTTTTGTGAGTGGGAGCTGGAGAAATTTGTGGCAGACAGTCCCATTTGTTGAAGTTGAATGCATAAATAATGGACACGGCTCTGGTCAACAACTTTCAATGCACCGATGATCGTCGACTTTGATTTTTTCTAATAATTGTAACAATCTTTCAATGCAATATTTACTTATTCAATGTGCTAGCTAGTATAGTAATGAGCAAAAAAATAAGCTAGTATAGTAGTTAAAAAGGACAAAAATTGTATATCAGAGTCACAGGTTTTCCACCAAATTAAAATATATCAGAACTGCAACATTATCATTAGATTCATGAATCTCCTTATGACTCTTAAAATAGACACATAATCAAACACAGGCGTGGCTGAATGAAATGATAATCAAAAGAAATTAGCAACTTGCGAGATTAAATTTTGGCCAAGTTCAGATAAATTATTTTACGGTTTTGTCTTTGTATTTATTTATTTTTCCAATTCCTATTATACACATAACTTGCAGCGATATAATGTGCTTACCTAGGGCAAAGACAGTGAATGTGGTTCAACTTCAAAGCTTACTACCACTTAAGTCTTCCTTTGAAGTTGAATAGACGAACTCTAGAGCACTAGATTTTCAAGCAATGAGAATTGATTTTGAGACAAAATTATTTCTAATAATTTTATTTTAGAAGATTGAACATGAATTCAAACATGGCATTATTTTGTATTTGTTTCTCAATTTATATAAACACATGTAATTTCATACTCCCTCCGTTCCTATTTAACTGTCCAGGAATAAAAGAAACACACATATTAAAGAGTGCAATTAATTTTGTTACTTTTCATAAAAGTATTATTTGATTTCCTATTTCATCCTTTAAAATGTATATTATCTTTCCTCATTTATTGTTCCTGCAAGGACATTTCTTGGAAAAACATCATTTAATGTTCTCTTAAAACTCTAAGTGGACATATATATATGAACAAATTTTTTTCTTCAAAGTGGAAAGTTAATAAGAAAGAAGGAGTAAATCTCAACACATAAATAAAAATAGTAAATCTCATTGCATTGGCTCCAAAAGTAGTTGTGATGATTTGGCTAAACAATAGTGGTGTTTGCTCTCCAATCCTTATAGTTTGGCTTTTAGAGTGTTAAAAGTAGGATTGACAATTTTCACTTGCATATAAGAATCCTTGCGGGGATTGTCCCATTTGGGACTCCGATCTTGAAGAATTTTCTCTGTGGGGATGAGACAAAAATCATCCTAAGACAAGGGATGGGAGTGAGGATCACCCTCTCCACCCCGCGGAATCCCTGCGCCGTGTACATAGGTAAAAATTCATTAATACACTTAATAAAATAGTCAAGTAGCTAATAAAAAATACAAAGAATCATAAACATAACGATTATGTACTTCAAAATTTCAGTTTGAACAACACATATTTAATGAAGATAAAGATGTCGAGGTAGAGAAATATGTAGTTTCCATATTTAACCATTTGTAGTCTAGGTAAAAATTTATGTATTTTTTATTTTATTTTACTTTTAATGATGTGTTAGTGGTCCCATGGAAACCTTCGAGGAGGTGGGGATTGAGGATGGAGTAAAAATTCACCTTGCCACAGGATGGAGAGTGAGGATAAGGAAGAGATGTGGGATGGGGAGTGGACAGGCACTCCCCGCCCTCGCCCGTGCGGGTACCATCCCTAGTTAAAAGCTAAATATTTTCCTCAAACTTATCCCAATGCTAGTTATTTTTGGAGGAGTATTTTTAACTCTAGATGGGCTATTGATCGAGAATATTTTTGGAGAGTGGGTAATGGATTGAATATCAAGTTTTGGAGTAATAGATTGGGTACCTTCTTGTGATGATTTTAATTATGGTACACTTACCTGATTGACGCAAATTTAAAGTGGAAAGCTTCTTTGATTCAGGCTATTTCCCACCCTAATAATGTGCTAATAAAATACTCCAAACAACACTTAAATTTAACGAAATTGATCTCTCATGCGTAAATATGACGATAGAATATGTCTTTTAAGATTTACTAAAAGTAAAATATAGTCATTACCAAGACATACACGAAATTAGCTCAATGCAAAACCAAGAAACACTTACCTAAATCCAAAATGAAACAACTTAGTTAATTATTATGTCATGCATGACAGATGGTTAGGAGAATAGCGGTTTTCCGGAAAGAATGGTCTCTTTCTTCACATTGTAATAATCCACCCAACAAAGTACAACAAATCAAACAAACAATATTTATTAAAATATATTATAACACTTGTCCACAACACACATAAAACTCAGATAAATCTTCATATTGGCTAACAAGAATAAACTACACGCATATTTAACATCACATTTTTCATCAAAAATCTTAAATCATCGTATATATGAATTTCTCACATTCTTTTAATCATGGAATGTGAAACTTCTAACCCCCAATTCCCAATTGAATTCCCAACCATAACATGGTCACAAATTAGAAGGAATGGTTTCAAATTTCAATACAATATACAATTAAAAATTATAATAATTGGCTCTCTTTCTTCTGCAACATCCACTCCCTCATCTTCCTCTATTCTATTCATAAATCATCATCCAACTTCCATCCATCCTTCCACTATCCCCAACCTTCCTTTCCAGATCTCTCACCTTCCTCTTCTTCTCTCTGATGGTTATCGTTGGGATTTTGTTGAATTGATCTCCTTTTCCCATGTTAGATAGCATTTCCATTTCAATTCTCAAGGTATTTAATGGATTCTTGTTTGAATTGTTCTTCCATCGTTTCATTTCATAAAATTATCATCTTTTTAGATTGTAGTGTCTGATTTGCTTGGTTTGCAGTGGAGTGGATTGGATTGGATTGCCTGATAGATAATCACAAAGGTCCTGAACATCAAGGTAACCTTTTGCTGTTAATTTGTGTTCTGTCTCCAAGCATTTAGTTTGTTTTTCCAGTTATTTTTTAAAAATCTGTCTGAATTGTTATGTAGTGTTTTCATATTTGTAAATCACTTGTGAACTTCAACTTGATTTTGTTTTCATCTTCAGTTGGCTAAATATTCAGTTTTTGATCACACATGGCAATTCATCAGAGTTTCTGGCACTCAAATTTTAATGAAATTTATCAGATTTTATATGGAAGTCAATTGCTTCCATTTCAACTCTTTATATGGCCTTATGATGGAATGAAAGCCACCCATTTATAAGTTTCTGTTTATTACCTTTTACAAAAATGGATCAAAAAATGAAAAAAAAAGGGGCTTATATGCCCATTTATAGGTCTGCAATATATTTTCTTTTGTCATTTTTTAAACTGACTCAATTGATTTAGGCGAAATTCAACCATTGTTATGCGAAATTATCATCATATCACTGTACTCCTTCTATGCGTTTTCTTTTTCTTATTTGAAATATGTTCTATACCCAGTGTTGCGCATCTGTATCTGAGAAGTAGAAAACTTGCTAGATGTATAGTTTCAGTGTAAGAATGATTTTTCGTTGTTTCATTGATGGTTTGGTTGAGTGTTAGGCCACCAGTTCAGGGATTTTACTTCAGAGCCCTGACTCTGACCAGGGTTTTAAAATTGTGGTCGCAATCACAATTACCGCTGCATCGCGGAATTGCGGACAAATGCGGCCACAAATGCGGTCTCGCTGCCGATGCGAGGACTCCAAAACCTGTTACGTTGCGGCCACAATTGTTGTTGCGGACCGCAATTTGAAACCCTACTCTGAGCAACCCTGAAGCTTAAATACTTTAATTTGTGATTTATATTCAATAATATCCTTTTGCTTTACTGATTTACTCTAAAACTTGTGATTGTTCTAAAGTAAGCATTTACTTGCTAGGATTGTTAGCATTGTTCTAGAGACATATATGCTAAAATATAAGATGAAGATATGTATAGTCAACGTTGACCTTAATATTGCTTCTCCAGAATTTCATTTCTTAACATTCGCTACAAGTTATATATATTTTTTGGTATTTACTGAACTTGCAAATATCTGCTTCGAAACTTTTGCTTCTCATTTTCAAAAGTTAGTTTATGATTTATTTTACAAACTTCTGTTTCCTATGTGTTCTACCCAAAATTCCATTTCTATTTATCACAATGTTTTATCTAGATGTTACTGAAAGTTAATATTCATTTTGTCATCTTCATGTATTTCATTGGAAGCTTTGCAAAATTTAAATTATTTGATGCCAAGTTCTCCCTTCGCCCCTCCTTGCAGATAATTATTGGAAGCTTCAGTAATATTCTTTTAAAGCTACATAAGTTGATCTAGGCAATCACATTCCTGGGATAATGTTCGGGGGCAACAATGGAAACCGCTTGCTTCCTGTTTTTCTGGATGAGAATCAATTTCAGTGTCAAACTAATGCGACAAATCAGTTGCAGTTGTTTGGAAATTGTGAGTTTTCTCTTTCCTTTGTTCATGTGATTCTTTCATATTTGTCTGGTTCAATGCGTTCAATGTTACTGGCTATTTTGCTCTCTTTTTTTGGATTTTCAGTCAAGTGCAATTTTAATCTTTTACTTCCAACAACTTCATCCTCCTATTGCCCCTTTTGCCGAAGGCATGATGAAGGCATCTCTCCTTTCTTGAATAGGGTTGCAAGAGTTTAATATAATGGGCTATAAACTTGTGTTATTTATTCCAAGTGTGCAGTTTTTGCCTTTGTGCATTGCATGTACACATCAAATTTTGCAGGACATTGTCAATTTTGATTTTTCTGCACCTACTTTCCCTGCTTCCTTTCTATTTTGATCTTGAAACATAACAATGATAATGGACCCTGGCACGGTATTTGTATTGTTTGTATTGAGGCCTTTTTCATTACCTGTATCATGTACTGTGTCCAATCTATAAGGCTATAAACGGCTGATAATGTATATTATCTGTTGCTAGCTCTAATATTCCTATCTTCGGTTGTAAAACTAGAAGTTATTGACTTTAGTTTCACATTATCGTTTTATGCAGTTCCTTAAATTACATTTTAGATTAATTTATCTGTTCTCTATTTCTCTTTAATAATTCTTGTATTCTTGTATTTTATTTGTAGTTTTACCTTATCAGAGTGATGAACATAGAATATCTTTTGCAGTGCAAGCTGGACGCAATGTTGATCCAGTTAGTTACATTGGAAATGAGCATATCAGTTCCATGATTCAGCCAAATAAACGAAGCAGGGAAATGGAAGATATCTCGAAGAAGCAAAGGCTTCAGATATCCTTAAACTACAATGTCTGCCAAGATGATGCTGATTGGTCGGCAAGTATTCCAAATCCTAACGCTGTGTCAACAGGATTGAGGCTTTCATATGATGATGATGAGCGAAACTCATCTGTTACTTCTGCTAGTGGCAGCATGACTGCCCCACCTTCTATCATATTGTCCCTTGGTGACAATATCAGAACTGAGCTTGATAGGCAACAAGAAGAGTTGGACCATTATATAAAACTTCAGGTAACATATCAATATAGCTCTTTCTTTTTCTGGGAGCAAATGTTTTTTTGCTCAAAATATTTGTTTTCCTTAAAAAGGTAAGAGTGACTGGCCTGCAGCTTAATCCAATAAGAAAAGGGGAGAATACTATTCAAAAAAACTTAAGCTAGAATCTTATCAATTCAAACATATCACTATGCAGCCATTTTGGGAAGAAATTTCACCTTTTGTTGACAAACCTTTCATTGCCTAATTCATTAGGAGTTACTTTCTAGAAGAGTTATTTCTTTTTCAACACTTTATCTCTAAAGTTTAAATCATTGAGTTTTTCAGTGTGATGGCATTGTGTTTTGTAGCCTGTAGTGGGAAGTTTTGAAATGATTAATTTTCTATTGCGCAAAGATATATAGAACTGGAAGTTGTAGTTTGATTATGGATTTGAGATTTTGTAGATTCTTGGTTTGATTGTTTTGCACTTTTCTGAGATGTTATACCAACTCTTTCTACGCAGAAGGAACAATTGTCAAGAGGAGTAAGAGACATGAAACAAAAACACATGGCTTCTCTCCTCACTTCCATTGAGAAAGGTATTGGTAAGAAGCTGAGGGAAAAGGAGGAGGAGATAGAGAACATGAACCGTAAAAATAGGGAGCTAGCAGAGAGAATAAAGCAGGTGGCTGTTGAAGCACAGAACTGGCACTACAGAGCAAAGTATAATGAATCAGTTGTTAATGCATTAAGGAACAATTTGCAGCAAGCAATTTCACATGGGGTTGAACAAGGGAAAGAAGGGTTTGGAGATAGTGAAGTTGATGATGCTGCCTCGTATATAGATCCCAATAACTTCCTAAGCATTCCAGGTGCGCCTATGAAATCTATTCACCCGAGATACCAAGGCATGGAGAATCTTTCTTGCAGAGCTTGCAAAGCAAAGGATGTTTCCATGCTGTTGATACCTTGTAGGCACCTGAGCTTGTGTAAAGACTGTGACGGATTTATCAATGTTTGTCCAGTATGTCAAATGATAAAAACTGCTAGTGTCGAGGTGTATCTGTCTTAACTTATGAAGGGTAAGTTCTTATAACGGTGGAATATGCGTCGCTGTTTTTCTGTGTGATATATTTGCCTAAGTTCTTTATTTTAAAGTAAAAGTACCTGTCACTGAAAAAATGGAGTACACCAATGGATGTTTATCAAGTTTCTTGTTTAACAGCCTTCCTTCTTTGCAAGGGTATTTACTATTATCTTTTTTCTTTGAGCTCTACCTAATTAGTATAAAATTTACTACAACACATCACCTGTCCTTCCTTGTCTAGTTATTTAAACAAAAAGAGAATATAATTGTCTGTAAGAGAGAGAACACTGAGTCTTCTGCATTACAGTGATAGTGTGATACTAGAAATTTGCTCCATTAGTATGATTATGAATAGTGAACTCTAGTAGATGTTAAGAACACTCCTTAATGTTCAGTAAAAATCTATTGGAACTAACCAAAGTTATTAAAAAAAGAAAAGAGAGAGAGAGAGAGAGAACATAAAAATGATATGGTTTTGTAATTTCACATATATATAGATTATTCCATATATTATGTATAAGTATTTCAATTAATGCCTTCAAATTTAGTTTAGTGGAAAAGTGGGAATCAGTAACATCTACTCTGTACATTTTGTTTACAGAAGCCTATTTCTCTGTAAATCCATTACTGCCTCAAGAATCCTAAAATATTCGTAGAAAAGCGAGGAGTGCTCTCCCTCTAACCCATTTCTGCTAACTCTGTTACTGCCAGTAAGGTTGTTGCAGGGGCTCCCATCAATGATGAGATCAAATCCACCAAATTTGGTTATCCACTTCTTAAGCTGATTTGAAGAGACTTGTTGTACATCTTCAACCTCAATTAGATTACCCCTTTGGTTAGTCTGTTCCCACCAACTGCGAATGATGCTTCTGTTCACTTTAGCTATTTCCACTGACACCACATTTCTTAGCCTTATTCCAGCTCTATGCAGAGCAACCTCGGCACCCCCAATGCCAGAGAAGAGAGATAGGACATTAATGCCACTGGGAAATCGATCCTTTAAAACCGAAAGATGGTATGCAACAGTATCAACCTGAAACCAAAGGATGAAGATATAAAGCAGCTTAACTTTGATTAGAAAATATCATCTTATTATGGGTTGGTTTGTATGGAGAAGATCAATTGACATAAGGGTTGACCAAATAGAATAGAATCTATTAGTTCAAGAGAGGGTGACTTAGGAAAACTAAATCAAATCATTAAAAGAGAATTAGAGGTAAATAATCTGTCTAAAAACTTAAATTCGATAGAGCATTATAACATAGACTGATTTATTTAGCCAACCTCACCTATTGAGGAAAGGCTTCGATAGTTGGATGTTGTTGCATCTAATTATGGGTTGGGTTATAATGCCATTAACAAAAAGTTTGATTTTTCATTTTTTTTTATCATATCATCATAATAAAAATCTTCTGATGACAAGCTAACACTTAGATACATGATAGAAGAGGCATAAAAACCTGAAATGCATTTCCAAGTGCTTTGTATCTCTCTGTCCGGTTAACTCCACCACCTCTGGTGTGATCATGTGGGAACCCCATCAGCTTCTCATATTCATCAGGTTCAAGAGGTGCCACTTTGTTTTTCCCAACCCAGACCAAGTTCCACTTGCTACACTCTTTAAGCACATTCTCTTGGACATGTCGAGGAGGTTCTGCACCACACATTTCAAGCTCTTTCCTTATTCTATCTGTAACTGCACCAGAAGCTACTACAGTTAAAAGACAATTGAGTTTTGTTCTTCTGTCCCACGAAGGCCACCACTTTTTTAGCTGCAGGCAAAGCCTCTTGGATAGTCAGTGGAGGGATAGGAAGCAGGGGGGAGCGGTTGCGAATGGGAAGGTTATGAATGTATCCTCTTTTTCGTGAGGCAGCACAAAAGAATTTGGAATCAACAAATTCTGGCTCAATGTCAAATAGAAAACGTGATAGTTTACTCCAAACTCCTTTAGGAGCAATAGCCACGTTTTCAAAATAGAAGTATGGTTGACCTGCTACTTTACTTGGTAGTTTTCTTGCAACTACTGGACAGGGTCCATTAGGTATACTGAATCCTGTCATTTGACTAGAGAGATGTATCATCTCCACATGAACTGCCGATGGCTTCTTATTAGATATCCTGATGCTATTACATTTCTGATTGTCAAGTTTCACTCTCTTATTTGTACATGATGGATAAGAGTTATCTCTTGGCTGGCAGAGCTGAAGATGTAACATCGTTTAAGAAAACTACTTGCATTACTGACAATGTTAAACTACAAACCTTAAAACCAATTTGATAGGATTTTAAGCCACACCTTTTTATGAGTAGAAGCACACTCATCATGTTTGTTATTTGGTGGTTCTGGTAGAATGGAGTCAAGTTCCTCTCCTAATTGAGCAGCACAAATGAAATCTGTCAGCTCACAGATCTGGGCTTCAGGACCTGCCAAGTGTATGTAATAGTGAGAAATCAAAATATTGAAGTTGTGGAAATGGTTTGGAGCAATATTAAGTTCAATATTTTAATAAACAAAATAACCATCTGAGATTATTTAGTGTTACTGATAGTGGGAAAAAGAAAGAAAAAAAGGGAAATTTAAAAATATATATGATATGAAAAAACAATTATACATTAAACTTACCACATTTGTCTATAGCTATCAAAGCCTCCTCAAAAGGGTATCCCATATTCACAAGTATGGCCAAGGTTTCATCCTTGTCTAGATCAGTGTTTTCCTGCATGAAAGGAATTAGTTTAACAGAATTTTGATACACGATGTGAAGACAGGTCAGACATTAGACATGTAAAAAACAATCTTCTGATGCATCTATTTGCAAACAATTTTTATATATCCATATTCACTTTCTTCTTGTTGACAAGTCTCACTTAATGTTGATTAGAGATATGACCAAGATAACCTCTTATATATGAGAAGACAATGATCACCTCTTGAGCTAGCTTTTGAGATAGAGTTAGACATCCCAAATTGTTATACTTTTTCATCCCATTTCCACACAATTTCTCTTCCTATCTCTCTTCTTTTCCTATCAAACCACTAATCATATCTAATTCTCTCTCTTTTATTCGTTCATCAGTTTGCTTACACACGGTGAATCAATAAAGCATATTTCATTTTATCACAATCGTAACGTAAGATTAGTTATCTACCTGACTTCCGAGATAATTATCCTCATCCTCATCAGAGGTGTCAATTGGTATATCACTTGTCTTGGAAGAAGACCTTGGATTATTGTAAGCATTTGGCTCAGGATCCTCAATAGTCTGCAATATCAATGATGTTGTTAAAAAAATTATAGAAGGAAGATAGTTATCATATTGTTGTTGTCATTCACAAGTAGAAATGGAAAGTAAATAACATCCGTTTAGCTTTTCAAATAAAAACATTTTGAACTTGACATGAGATCACAAAAGCAACCATCCAATGAACGATAAAAACATTTTAAATTAAACAGAAATATTTTGGGTTAAATATGATTTTCTCCCCTCTAAAATTCATGTTTGGTTGTAGTCACTAATAAAATCTTATTGAGCCCCTGGAAGTGAAAGCTAAAGACTACAGTTTAAAACCCACTTCAATAGTACATGGATTAGAAGGTAGAACAACACAACAAATGTAGTGTTAGAGCTACTCACAGCAGTAAGTGTTAGCAGAGTTTCCAAAATGTCCTCCTCATTTTCTTCTCCTACCAGGGACAATAACAAAACTCACAATTACCATTCAAGTTAAGTAGTAGTAGTAGTAGTAATAGACAAATAGTTATTGAACATCAGTTGAGAAAAACAACCATTTAGATCAAGTGCTTTGGTCACTGCCTCTCTGGAAAATCCCATTCTCATAAAGTGAATAATCAGGTTGGAACGTTTGGCACCAGCGCTATTGGCCTTTCTCTCCTAAACAGAACATGGAATACTTGATCATTATAAAAGGAATAAACTTGTGTTATAGTGGATATAACTAATAGGGTGTGTTTGCGAGTGGAGTTTTGGAGAGAAGATAAATGAATGAAGAGGCTTCCAAAAAGCTCGTAATAAGAAGCCCTCCCCTTCCAAAAACAAAATAAAGTAACGCAACAATAGGTATCGGTCATATTGGTCAAAACATTAATTAATATTCTAAGCTTGTACTAACTCATAAATCAAGAAATCAAATATTCAACACATTAAGTCGGTCACAAAGGTCAAAAGTGATTGATTGAACCTTAGGTGAAAAGTTTGATTCTTCTCGGGAGATATGGGTATGGTATAGAATGAACCTTAATAAAGTTAGGGAAGGAAGATGAACTTACCATAATGTAGTTAACAGCTAGGTGAGAGGTAGGAAGACACAATGAACCCCTTTCCAAACACTACAGCAGGAACATCAAAGATTCAAGCTTTATCAGTCAGGCAAGAGAGAAGGAGCAAAGGAATTGAAAAACTCCATCTTTTTGTGGTTCATCACCATTAACCATTGCTAGTAAGTAGTAAGTAAAATGATGAAGCAGAGTAAAGAAACTTGAGGTAAAGGAAGCTTAGATCAGGTATGGAAAAACCAACCTGAAAGGAAGAAGATGAAGCAAGCTTGCTAACCTCGCCGAGTGACAAACACACGCTCAAACCTTAAACATTCAGATACTTCTATGAATCGTCTCCATAACCAAATGTGATATGTGTTGCATTTATGGGGCATGCACTGCACTCCTTTTCTTATTTGCCTTTTTTAAATGAGGATAAAATGAAATGAAATGGAAACTAGTATTTCACCTCATTTCACTACTTAACATCAATTCTTTATAATTTGAAGGAAATGAATTGGAATGGAAATTTGATTACCACTATAAGTATAAAAGGTTTAAATATGTTTTTATTCAATGAAAATATAGTAAATATTGTTTTTCGTTCATGGAATTTTTTTTTTTACATCGGAAAGATAAATTGCACCTGCCGGGAATTGATTCATTGACCTCCCCCACTCAACTCATATGTCCCTCGGCTTCTACCACTTGAGCTATCCTACGAGAACGAAAAAAATACTTTTCAATATAAAAGAAGTAATTTTTTTAACCATATCACAATAATTATTATTTTTTTCCTTTGTTGTGCTGGCCGTGTCTTTCTTTTCGACCTTTTTTTTCCTTTACATATTACATAGTATGGTTTGGTCAAATGAACTAATGGGTAAAAACCAAAGGTGAGCCACATTAGGGAAATGACACAGGCTGCAGTATAGACAGGAGAGAAAGCTTTACAGGAAAAATATGAAAGAGGGAAGATGAAAATTCCTCTCATGTGTCTGCGCCTAGAGCTAGCAACAAGGTACAACAAACTGAACAAAGTCAAATGGTGTATCAAGGAAATATCAAATGGCAGGGATTGAGCCAAAAGCAAGGGACAAAACATAGTCAATTGGAAGGAAAACTTGGGAGGTTGTGAATTGTGATCTCTTTTTATTTTTTTTGGTCAATTGAATTGTGATCTCTCTTTCCTTATTTCTGTGCCTCACAATTTCTGACTCTGCGTTGAGCAGTGTGTTGGGCTGAGCCCAATATATTGTGTGTGTTGTGTGTTATTTGGTTGTGATTGTGTATTATCAGTTGTGTTTGCTTTGATCTTTGTCTTAATTTAGGTTAGTTATCATATTTGTCTATGTTCATTAACTTATCATGATTCTATTTTAATTTTACTGTTAAAAATTATAGGAAAATTTGCAAGAAAAGTTCGTTGCAAAATTCGCAGGAAGCTTTTTTTTTTTGGGAAACTTAGGGCTGCACATGAGTTGGGTTGGATGAATTTTCAGCCTAATTAAGACCCGAACCGATCAAAACTGTTTGGGTTGGGTTGGATCGTATTTTGTGAAATTTCACCTACGAATCCGAACCAACCCAATCCGACAATCTTCGGGTTGGTTTGGATGGATTGATTGGATCGTTATATTAAAATAAAAATAAACCTAAAATATTGAAAAATATTAAAAAACAAGTACTTCAAGTCTCTAACATGCGATTACATCATAAGCTCATAACTACTGTCTACACACATCTATACAACAACACATAACTAAACAAGTACTTCAAGTTTTTAAATATGACAAGTAATTACAAATAAATTAGTCTCTAAGTCTCCTAAAAATCACTTAAATAGTATGACTTCAAGTCTCTATAAATTACATACCCTACTAGTAGGTTAGGTAAAAATTAAAATTATTAAAAATATATATTAAATAATATATTATTATTATATGATTGAATTTCGGGTTGGGTTGGATGGATTATTACGAAATCCGATATCCGATCCAAAGATGATTGGATCGTAATAAAATTCATCCGATGGACCCGTTTGCCCAATCCAACCCGCATTTTTACCATTGGATCAGATTGGGTTGGATGGATTTATTGGGTTGACCCGACCCATGAGCACCCCCGAAACTATTTCATAGCTAATGGCTAATGACAGCGAGTCACAGCCAAATTTCCAACACATTTGCGGCCAATTATGCCATTTCCTCAGCTAGTTGCTTACACTAATGTTCTATTTGGATGCAGATGTGAAAATGAGAGGAAGAAATATGAGAGGAAAGAATATATTAGAGGAATGAATATAAGAGATGATTTTAAAGTTGTTTGGATTTATAGAAAAAGAAGTGAAGATGAAAGGAAAAGTAAGAGTAATATATAAATTATTTATATAAGTAGTAATGATTTAATATGCAAATTAACTAATAAAACAAAAAATTACATTTTAAATTGATAGGAAGTGACGTTGATGTTAAAGTTCACATATACCTAGACATTTTCAATACCTTTTGCAAGTTTTCTCTCCAAATGTGGGTGGAAAACTTTCCAGGCAGTGTAGCTGTACGGATTTCCTCTTCACTTCCTCCCAACCCATTTTCATTGATGTTCCAAACATTAATAATGTTTCTTTCACACCTATCCTTGAGACGGAGAGATGTATAAAGGAAAGAAAAAGTAAGAGAGAGAAAGTTTGAAATGTGATAGATGATAAGAGGAGAGAGATAGAAATAAAAAGATGTGGAAATTGAGTGTTTAAAAGATGATGTGTGTATATATACATTTGCAATAATTATATCAACACTCAACTATCAAGTATCAGCTTCTTGTTTTTCTGAAACTATTGTGTTTAGATGGGAGGAACGTGAATTGTCATATGTTTGTTTATGTATTATACTCAATGTCTAATGATTTCTCCACCAGTGATTACCACCAATCTATTCTATTCATACACACTAAATGCAAACACCACACATACAACGAAATTCAAGCACAGGTAGCAAATGGCGAGAAGATCGGCATTTGTTTACCGTTATTAGAAACTAAAGTCGTGGATGGAAACCTGTTCGTCGGCGCCAGCAAAAATCTGAAGAGGACCCCTAAAGTGTAGGTGAGAGTTGGGTCAAGCCCACCATTCACGGGTTGACCCATTGAAGAGAGTTAGTGAGATTTTTATTTCACTCTAGTCCATTTCATAAGTGAACAAAAAAAAAGTCCATTTCACTTATTTTTCATTTCACCCACCCCATTTACATTTTTTTTTTTTTGTTACAAGAGGAAGGACACCCCATTCCATTAAGTCAAGGGGAATGAAGAGTGAAGAGTTCAGGGTTTGAACGCTTAAGATGACTAATTTACTAACATTTGCCTATAAAAAAACTAGTTTGAGAAAGTATTTTTTTATTATATTTTTTATTTTTCATCTTCTGAAAATAGCTTTCATTTTTTCAATTTTTTACGTTTAGAAAACATACTTGTTTTGACTTTTTGATTTAATTTTCATCATTGTTATCATTGCCGCCCCCATCGCCACCACCACTGCCATTGTCGTTGCCACCACCACTACCTTTATCGCCTCTAACTCCATAGTTGTTGCAGCCATTACCACCCCATCGGCCACCACCACCATCGGCCACCGCCACCAGTCACCATCACCATTAACACCACCTTCATCGCTGCCTCCACTGCCATTGTTGTTGTTGCCACCACCAACCTCCGCCGCTTTTTATTTCACGGGTTGGGGGTGGTGACGGAGGCGACTGCAGTGGTTACAAATATGATGCTGACAGTAGTGGCCGCGACGAAGGTGATGACTAAGGTGGTGGTGGCGCCGACAATGGTAGTGGTGGGTGGCGACAGTGGTGATGGAGGCAATAACGGTGGTGGCAGCGGCCATGGGGACAAAGGTGATGGTGGCGATGAAGATGACAGTGACAATGGTAGTGATAGTGGTGGTAGCTCGTTTTCATTTTCGGTGGAAATGAAAACTACATTTGTTTTTTAGTTTTGATCATATTTTGAAAAACATTTTCTAAATATCAACCAAACATGTTTTTTTTTTCAAAAAAAAAACAAACATGTTTTCAACTTTATTTTTTATTTTCTTTAAAAATAAAAATATAAAATAGACAAATCAATCAGACCGTTATATTTCAATTCCAATATATGTTGTATTGTCTTTTTTTTTTGAAAACAGAAGAATATTATTAAATGGAAAGAAAGCATGAGGACAACCCCCTCTATTAAGTCCATACAAAATCCTCTCCAAAACCCATCCTTAAGGTCAAAACATAGAGAATGTGTCTCATTAAAACCTTACTAGGAAAAACCCAATGAGAAAAAATCCTAGTGAAGGAAAAAGAGTACACAAAACTCTAGTAAGCCTAAGGGAACCACACAACCCACAATCTAATATCAATATCATATCAAAACATGAAAACCACAAAACTAGTAACACCTCAGTACTATGCCCAATACATTTCCTTCTAGCACACTATTACACCAAATTGGCATATCCCAACAGACTTCCTCCATGTAGTCAAGAAACCTGCATTATCCTAACATATCCTATATCCAAACATATCCTAAATATAACATGAGTTTAATAATTACTTTAAAAAAATGAGTTTAATAATCGAGTCATTTTATTTTATTTGGTTTAATCCAAACTTATCCAATACACAAACATATCCCAATAATATATAAATATTTAGTTTTTGTCCATGCATTTTTTTATTAGGTTCAATCTCTAATTTTCAGAAATCATCATAATTTGGTTTCAATCATTTTGCTATTTGTGGCAAGTGACCCCCAAACCAAACAAATCAGGTTAGATTATGAGTTTAATTTTGATGCATTGACAGCGTAAGGTTTTTTACACAATCAGATTTCAAAGATTTGTCAAGTCACTTAGTTTAATTAAATAAAAATTCGTCTTTCCCACATTTAAGAAATTTGATTGGTTGACGGTGTAAATCAAACTTTTTTCTCATAGATTACAGTGGTTTGTAAAAATAGGGACTGAATCATGATAATTTCTAAAAGTTAAGGACTCCGACTAAAAAAAAGTAGGGATCAAAACTAAACTTTTCTATATCATAAGGAAAAGAAAATATTTATGCAATAAAAAAATATCATTGGTTTATGTCGATAGCTCTTATTCGTCTTCGTGTCATTGTAAGAGACAAACACATGTATTTTGCAGAACAGTCTATAAGCCTCCAAGATATTGACATGTGGACCACCATGTAATCAATTGGGACCAATTGAGTGGCTGTTAATGCATAAATCTGGTAACCAACAGTGGAGAAGGAAAATAACAAAGAGGATATGCTTTCTGTTCTTCTATTTTTTGCTTAGTTAACTGGCTTGTTTTGTTTTGATTCCAGCAAAATGTTGGTCTCATGGCACATGGATTACAAATTTGATATAGATGAGATCTTTGCAATTCATCTTTACTTAGGATCAGATTGGATGGACATGACTATCTAAATCATTATCCAATATGCATATGTAATTAAGGGTCAATACTCAAAATTACAGAACATCAACACTTTTGTGTATCCAATATCTGAGAGAGTTGGATCTAAATTAGTTTTTCTTTGAGTATTACTATTAGTTAAGGGCATTCCTCTCTGGCTTTAGATGCCAGCATATATACTCTCTTGTTCCTAAATGCAACATCAAGGAGGTATACATGTTAAGTAGTCGACATGTTTGAATAAATACCTGAATCAACTACCTATTGTTAAAAAGTCATGCCTGCTTTGTCTTTTCATCTGTAAGTTCTGATTGTCATCAATATGTCATCACTAAAACTTATGGTCCCCTCCCCATTCCTTTATAGATTGAGAGTGTCACACATGTTATATGAATGTATTATTTAAAAGAATTCTGTATTGAGAAACATCATGCATAGCAAATGGTTACCAATTAAAGTACCATAACTCATATCTGTGGTGCATATGATGTGTTTGATATATTTGCTCAACAGGATCAAAAACTAATATTTTGAGTCTCTGATAAGAAGCAATTATACAGTGATTAAACAATGACACAATTTTAAAATTTTCTGCATAAAGTTAACAATCCATTATTTTTTCTGCTTATTGAAAACGTTAAACATCTTCTTCTCCTGCATGATAGTGGTACTTCTAGTTCTGGATATGGTACTTAATTTGGAAGCTGTGATCTAAAGGACACAGTGAACATTCCATAGTAGCAAAAACCAAAAGGGCATGCACATGGGTGAGCACATTGCACACTAATCAATCATAGCCAAAATGAAGTTGTTGTCTCTGTGTGTGATTGTGAAACGTGTCGCATCGTTATCTGCCCTGGGATAAGGGTCATGCGCCTGCATTATAGGCCATGGAGTTAAAGATAAAAGGACTCTGATGAGGCCCCTTCTTCCAAAGAATTATTGATCAAGCAAAAGCTTTTGGGGTTCAAAGCAATCCGTGAATACATGTTGTTGCTAAATTGGCTTTGTGTAGGCCATGAATACAAGGAGGTCCCGTGGGACAAACACATATATGATATATCAAAATGATAACTTTAGAAATCAAAATCTTAATATGATAACATTAACCAAAGTGTGGTTGATTCAAGTGGTTGGTGTTTAATCTCGAGTTTGAATCTCGTGTTTGAAAAAATCCCCGCCAAGAATCCATCATAATTGCCTACCATGAAAACAAAACTTAATACGAAAAAGTTCTTCTGCAATTAACATTGCAGTCTACATTATATTTAGTAGACAATTAGCTTTTGTCTTTTGTTTTTCCCATTGTAGGAACCCAAGCGACAATTAATGGATTGTGGTAGTAAGATCATTGTGTCACTTACTATACATTATCACGTATTTTGGGTCTTCTCCTAACAGAAAATTAAGAATAAAAAAATTGAATATCATAACACATAGGCAAAAGGGTCCAGCTTCTCCCCACAGAAAATTCACATGCACTACAAGCCATAACTTTAGCAGCAGCAGAAACAATATTGAATGAGGAATCTCCAATACAAAAATGTCAGCTTTTTCACCAGCGTTGACTTAACAGGTAGGATTGGCTCACACCCCATCATAATGCACTAAACCTTAGCTTCTCTGAACTTCTAGCTAGCCCAAAATTAAAAAGTTCATATTCTATCTGCATTGCTCGTCGTGAACACACATTAATGACACATATAATAATTTAATGAACCTTAAGTTATATTTTCTGACATTCATCTTCAAATTTCTAGAATGATCCGTGAACCAAAAAGCTGTTACTGTCTAGAAGTAGAACTACTACGTACTTCTTCTTTAGTTACCAACTCTTGCAATTGATTGCTGAGGTGACTTGGTGAATATAATTGTTGTTGAACTGAACATATGTTGGATTTCTTAATGAGGAGAATCACATAGCAAGAAACTTTAACATAATGTTTGCAAATGATTGTAAACAACAAAGAAACACAGAGGTCTAATTAATGCAGCATATACAATAATTGTAGCCAACAAGTAGTCATGTACCTAAAATATAAATAACACCAGTATTTGGTAGTGACAGGGCAGAGCTACTCGTGTTATTTGGAGAGCTGTGTCCCTTCCATTTCTTTTATTAGTCTTCTTTGTTTTACATGTAATTTGTTTTTCTATTTGTTAAAAATTAAATTCTTCAACTTCAATTCTAACCTAAAAGTTAGTTTAGAAGTGATAGTTCCTTAATACTCTTTATAAAGACAATTTTGGAAATATATTTAGTAAATATGAGATTTCTCAATACTCATCTCATGTTAATAAACATTTGGAGTGTGTGATTTGCAGAAATAATAATTTAAACGGATGACACACATGTGGATAGTCTTCAAGAATTTTGTTACGCCTAACTCTACCTCTTTGTAGAGATGAAATCAAGGTTGTTTTATTTTTTATAAGAACAATTTTAGTCATCTTTTTAATTGGTGTGAGACTTCTCAACAAACATAACCTCAATGATTATTTTTTCCTTGAACACCCCTGCTAAAAACAATTTAACTCTGTCCGTGAGAAAGAGTGATGTGCAATCTTCTAATTATCTAATACATGCATCTTGAACTTTAATTAGAGAAATTCACAATTAAAGCAAGTTGTTATCATCAATTTGAGGCAGAAATTAAACTTAGATATTCTTTATCTAAAGATATGAAGGTTTAAAGATTAATTTGGAGGCATATACCCGAGTTCCTGGGGTTGGTGGATGGTGGCTTAGTTATCTATTATGATTTGTGTGGGCCATATTTTGTTGCACAAATGGCTCATTCTTATATAAGTTGAAAGCATGGAATTGTTTATACTCAACTCAGTTGGTCAGTTAAACACTTAATTAAACATTTTATCAACTTAATAATGAAGCAGAATCAGAAGCAGGCCCTATTAATCTTTTTGTTCTTGGAGTTCACGAGACAACTTAAAAGTTCACGAGACGGACACACAACACAAGCATAAAAAGAGGTTGGGATGGCCGTATTGTACACATCTCTCTCTGAGTTTAGGTCTATTTTGTTTTCAATGCCACATAATGGGGTGGGGACTGGAGAAGAAAAATAAGACAAATTGGAATTAACTAAAGAAAAATAACAATAACCATTAGCAGAAATAGTAGGTATATATGTTAGTTCATGTCTTCAATAATAATATAGAAAGAGAGATAAACGCAAAATTTTAACATGATAATTAAGTTTTTCATAATAGAAAATCATGATCTAGGTACAACAAAAGAATAAATTTTGGGCATTAGTTTTGGTACCATCCACGTAGATTTTCTAACCTCCCCAATCTACTGCAGTTATGTTTGGGGTAACCATTTACACACTGCATTTCAAATTGCATAATATATAACTTATACATTAAATGCAGAAAAATGCCAAAAAAAGGGATGGTATGAGAATGTAAAGGTGGTACCAACAACAATTTTCATGCATATTTTTAGTACTATAAGCAAGCTAATTATTGTTTATTCCTAATTATGTTTTTTCTTCTTCTAAATAATGCATGATTCAGTTTGGAACTATTGTTGCTGTTTTAAGAAACATGTTCCCTCAAAGCATATTATTAGTATATGAACATTGTTATAACTTATAGGCAACAATTTTTTTGAAACAAATTAGATGAGTGGCGTTAAAGAAAGAAGAAGATCAATAGAGGAAGCAAAATCAATGGAAAGTATCAAGGGATCACAGGTACACACATAATTGAAGAGAGATCACAGATGCATACACATAGGTAAAGAGAACAGTGAGAGTATGTGAATATGTCACTGAGGTATAAGCTGACATATAATTGAACCAGCACCTCATGTACTCGAGATGAGAAACTCTGAGTGAGTAAAGTGAACAGTTGGAAATACAAATAACAGACACCTGTATTTAATTATTAATGACTGTATGTATTCAGAGTCCATTTCCAACCATCATCATGCCAATCGTTTTCAACCCCCAAAGAAAATGTTCCAAACATTAGTTGTCATCACATATTACTGTCATGATTTTTTTTTTCGAATTTTTATCACGAGTAAACATAACATGGTAGCACATGTATAATTATACGTATGTCTACACTCTAGAGACTCTATATCATGTCAAACAACTAACAAAAACTTAAGCTATTGGGTAAAGATCACATGAATGATTTTATATGATTATTTGTATTTTGTAATAGTATCTATATATGTTTATGGAAACCTCATGCAGAAGAGGTACACATTGAGGTTGGAAGGTTTAGGATACAAGGAAATAAAAGAAAGGTGTAAGTTTGTCCTTCAATTTGAGCAGTGACAATAATTTCAAAATCATTGTCCAAATCTAACCCTGAATCTGTTTCTGGAAAATAGCACTGTGCCTCTTAATCGTCCATTAAAAAATTGGTGTACTCTCTGCCACAAAGGGATTGGGATTTTACTTTAACATATGATCTTCGTAAAGAAAATTTTCTTTGTTCATTTGTTTGATTTCTGTGAACTTTATTGCAATTATTTCCCTTTTCCTATTATGGGGACCTCAATAGATTTGAGAAGCATATGCACAGAAATTGTATTCAGCAAGAGCATGATGTTGTACTTTTTCTATTGTTTTTATTCACATGCACAGAAAATGTTGTCTTCCAAAACCATGAAAACAAAAAAATGCTACAAATCCGTGGGCGTAAGGAGGATTTCTTCTAAATCTTTCCTTTCAATTAATTTATATAATTATATGTATTCAGCACCTGTTATATTCAGCCGTACACTTAAGTATGGCTTCAAATTCAATTATGATTTAATTTTTTCTTCTTCTCAACTAAACTATCATGTTCAATGGTCTAAGCACGTTTTCCGTTCAGCTCAACATGGATTTATGTTGAAGTTATCGTGTTAAAATCATGCTTCCCTGATCTACATTAAATCTAAAGTGACAGATTTTAAATTCTTAATTAATTCTTTGAGATACGCAAAATCACATTTGTGTTAACACAAACATACACATCACTTTGAGGTCACTAGCTAATTTTCATTTTTGATCTAACAAGGAAAATTGGAACAAAAGACCCAAAATTGGAGGAATTAGGCTAAGTAGTGGGTTTTCTGATCATATGTGAGTGGCTCATGGCTTAAGAAGACAAAGTACAACAAGACCCGTGAAGGTTGCATGTGATCATTAAGAGCTGTTATAATCAGTGCCATTGTTGACACCTTATAGACCCACTCAAGTGTATCATTTGTCTTTTGCAACAAATCTTGATTCACCACTCATTTACTTACTAATCGAAACAGAAGTTTAATATTTTAATGCACAATTTGTGTTGTGTGAGTGAAGCAAGCAAGGGAAATGTGATGCATACTCCTTTGATAATTGATATCATATTATGCACTATTGAATGACTAATCCATGTTTTGTTTTGATGTTTTCTTGGTTAAACCCCTTAATGAAGAAGGGTAAGTTTTGTTTTGAACTCCTACCTACCTTTGAAACAGGCCAGGAATCTGCATAAGAAGGTTTTCAGGACCCATGATAGTTAGTTTCACTCTATGACACTGAAATAGGCCAACCCTTGAAGAAATATTTTATCCCCATTGTCTTTATTCACTCACAACTTTATATAATTGTCAACTTGGCAACTAATCAAGCTTAGCTTCAATTTGGAAAAGACAGTAGAAAGTGCCATAATCTAATAGGATTAACTATGCTAGCCATAGATATGTATGCATAGCAGCATAATAACCACTATCAGGGGTCGAGTTTGCTTGTTTGGCGGCGCTTGATCATCATGGGCCTGCGCCTGGGCCTGTTTGGTCCTGTCTTCAGGACCAGGATGATCCAACACTGCCAAACATGTAGATCCAATAATATTTAGAACCCTAACACCCCCACAACCAATTTTTTATAGCGTGGTTAGATCAATTATTATCTCAAAATCAATTCTGACACTAAAAAATGACTAACAATAACTACTCCTCAAGATTGATTTTGGCTTTAAAATTAATTGTAGAAGAGTCTCCAAAACGCACTTAGAAAATTCAATTCCTCAAATGTCCCAATGTTATCATTCCCCTGAGGTCCAATAGGATCTCCTAGAGGGAAAAAAAGGAATTAGTCACATGCAATGACTTTTTGGAAATGTGGCATCAGAAATAGCAGCCCAATTGCTGAGTAAACAAATTGTAACCAAAATTCACAAAAAGGAAATCATGCTAATTAATGAAAGGAAAGAGAGGAAGGAACCAGAATGAAGGATAAATAAATGGCTGGAATTATCAAAAGAATATTTTTATACTTGTATCTGCCTTCACATTTGTCACAAGATTCCAAGTTCTCTCCTTATATAAACATAGCCGTCACTTGTTTTGGCAATTAAAAGAACCCCCTCTCTGTTTCTCTCTGCCTCTCCCCTGAGTTTTCCACTCACATTACAACACAAATGCTAAAAATGAGTGGCTTGAGTTTCAGGTTCTTCTCATACATGCTTCTCATTGTGCTTCTAATTTGGTCTTCCAATTTTGAAACCTGCATTGCAAGAAGAGGCAAGCATTGGAGGCAAAGCAGAACTGTCTCAGCTTCTCTGTTTAAGAAGAAAGGGAACAGTCATGGCAATAGTCACAATCAACATGGTGGAGGAGGATCATCATCACATTCAAAACCAAAGCCTCCTCCTCCAACACATAAAAAAACTCCATCATCACCACTATTTCCCAAGCCAAAAGTAGATCCTCCATCAACACCGCCGTCAAATGATTACAATGGAGGGAGCTCAACCATGTTCAATGTGCTAGATTTTGGAGCTAAGGGTGATGGTAGAACTGATGACACAAAGGTAACTAACTCTTTGAGCTTGAGTCACACTATACTCATCAAATTATTTTTAGTGTAGTTTTTTTCTGAAAAGCTAAAACCAAACACTTTAGGAGTTTTCAGTTTATCACAGAATTCAGTATTTCCATGAGAATTTTGGGGCATGCAGGGTTAATGAAATATACTGGTGTATAGTGTGTTTGGTTTAACTTTTGGAAACCAATTTTGGTCTCAACATCAATTCTAACAAGAAGCTATAAAGTGCAGCTTTTAAGTAGAAGTGCATTGAGTTTTGTGCCACCACTCAATCAAACACACAGATAGTCAGAAACAAGAGAAGTGTTCATGTTGCCTATGCTTACAGACTTACAGTATTCTACAACATTACATTATGCAATATGAGTACTATAATTCAGGAATTGGACTTAAAAGCTTTTATAATATTGTGGAAGTGTGAGGGAAATAGGCTTTATCAAACAAATTTCTTGTTTTGGTTATGCTTACAGACTTACAGTATTCTACAACATTACATTATGCAATATGAGAACTATAATTCAGGAATTGGACTTAAAAGCTTTTATAATATTGTGGAAATGTGAGGGAAATAGGCTTTATCAAACAAATTTCTTGTTTTGGTTTTGGAAATGCAGTGTTTTTTTGACAGTTTGACCCACAGGTAAAAAAGAGACAGGTGTAAAGGCCTTTTTATTTTACTTTTTGGGTGTTGAAAATCACAAAATCATGATCTTTTCTAGGATGATGTAAAAGATTCACTTTTAAGTGAGTAACTGAATTACAATTATTAACTAAAAAGTTATTGACAGTGAGATTATCTATATTATAATAAAACTATAGTAACATTGTAACAAAAAAAAACTATAGTAACATACCACTAGGAGTATAAATAAGTCTTTTCCTTTTGTCTACTACTTGGTAGTTAACAATTTCTATTAAAGAACTTTACTGCAAAGATAGATTAATTAAGATTGAAAGCTTATTTTTTGGACTGTTATTTATTTAAGAGTCATAGCAGCATAGTGGGAAATACAAAAAGGAGAAGACACGAGAGTAAACCAAAAAGGTGGGGACCCACTTGAATTATTCTCGTTACAGCAGTTAGGTCACGATTCCTACAATAATTGTAAAACTCACGCATGCACACACTAACTAACACCTAACATTGTTAGTGTAACTTTGAAATACTATTGTAATGACCATTCGTGTTCTTGCCGGTTTCCTGAGTGGTTTGTCGGTTTGGAGAATGTCTTCCATACCAATAGATCCTCGGTTCGAATCCGGCACATTGGTTTGAAGAATGTCTCTCAAACCAACAGATTCTCAGTTCGAAACCAGCATATCGAAAGACTTAATAGTGTTTTTTAGTTAAAAAATCACTTCTCCATGAATAAGTTATTTCTGTAATTGAAGTAGCTTTGTTGTAATGCAATATTGCAGGCATTCCAAGCCACATGGGCAATGGCATGTAAGGTAGAGGCATCAACCATGGTGGTTCCAGCAGCTTACGTCTTCTATGTGGGACCTATTTCATTCTCGGGTCCATATTGTAAACCCAACATTGTTTTTCAGGTAACACAACAGAACTTCCAAAGTGAAAGTTGAAGGAACATATTTTAGAAAGAAAAAAAAAAGAGGGGAAAAAAACAACACTAGGCAACACGTGAAAACAATACCTACCAAGCATCCCAATATTCACAAATTGCAAAGCCAATTAGCTAAAAGACAATAACATGTCTTTTTGCCTGTTCAGAAAATTACATAACAAAAAACAGTTAATGTGGTTTTGTGCAGCAACTGAAAGTTAAGTTGTAATTGACTTGAGGCTAATAATGAAGTGGTTTTGTGTCAGTTTGATGGTACAATTATTGCTCCAACAAACTCCAATGCTTGGGGTGGAGGGTTGCTACAGTGGCTTGAATTCTCAAAGCTTGTGGGAATTACCATTCAAGGAAAAGGTGTCATTGATGGAAGAGGCTCTGTCTGGTGGCAAGATTTCCCATATGATGATCCCATAGATGATGAAGAAAAGCTTATAGTTCCCCTAAATCACACACAGAAGCCGTCACTGCCGGTAAACCTCTTTGTTACTTAACGTGTATTTAGATACCAGTTGACTACAACATGATCGGTCTTTTATCTCAATTCATAGAGTTTCGTATCAGTGCAAACAGATAACCAAACACACCTATAATTTTCACTTTGTTACTCAATTGAAGCTAATCTTTTATGTTTACCCAATTTTCCAAGGTACAAAATGAGATGGGAAGACAAATGCCAGCAGTCAAACCAACTGTGAGTACTGCTTTTAAACTCTACATAGAAAATTGGATTCATGTTCAAATTGGATTTATATTTAGAAGGGTCTATTAGCATAATACTGATTGTGTTTATGTGGAACAGGCACTAAGGTTTTATGGGAGTTTTAGTCCAACAGTGACAGGCATAACAATTCAAAACAGTCCTCAGTGCCATCTCAAGTTTGATAACTGCAATGGGGTCCTGGTCCATGATGTGAGCATTTCATCTCCTGGTGACAGCCCTAACACTGATGGAATTCACCTTCAGAATTCCAAAGATGTGTTGATCCACAGCAGCAAAATGGCATGTGGTGAGTTTTCAATTTTTGATTGATAAAGTAATGGCACTTTTGCACATTCCCACGATCATTAAAGTTAACAACCAAGTTCACTGGCTAGAAATTATTCACATGGTGTATGAATATAGTCCTTAAAGTGCAAGACACTATCTTATCCCATCCCTCAACACACATTGCAGCTAACAACAAGACAAAGCTTTGCAGATTATATAGCCATCAGTTGGACGACACGTGTCGATCCCCAAACCCATGCTGGATCATCTTATCCTACCTTAACAAAAAACACTTCTCGTTGTATTTCCTCAACTATTATTGTCTCTATTAAAAAATTGACCACCTGCTTTTTGTTCCTACTCAACCAACCTTTTAATTGAGGCCCTACTCATTAGACCAATATAGCACAACAAAAGCTCCATTACTAGTTGAGCCAAATTTTTCGATAGATAACAAAAACCAAAACATGTGATGGAAGCTAATTAACTAATAGACTGAAATAGATCACCTAGGCTAAGTGTTGTTTTGAGTTTCAAGTTCTCAAATCTCAACTGTTTGTGCAGGAGATGACTGTATTTCAATACAAACTGGATGCTCAAATGTGTATGTACACAATGTCAACTGTGGTCCAGGGCATGGAATCAGCATTGGAAGTTTAGGAAAGGATAACACCAGAGCCTGTGTCTCAAACATTACCATCAGAGATGTCAACATGCACAACACAATGAATGGTGTCAGAATCAAAACATGGCAGGTAAAATTAGTTCAATTTCAATACAATGATTAATTATAAAGACTCCTAAGTTGGATTGATTTCTCACAAAAATTGTATACAATCTCTGCAGGGTGGATCAGGGTCTGTGCAGGGGGTACTATTCTCAAACATACAAGTTTCTGAAGTTCAGCTTCCGATTGTGATTGACCAGTTCTACTGTGACAAAAGATCATGCACAAACCACACATCAGCAGTGGCATTAGCAGGAATCAACTATGAAGGAATAAAGGGGACTTACACGGTGAAGCCGGTGCATTTTGCCTGCAGTGATAGCTTGCCGTGTGTGGACGTTTCGTTGACCTCGGTTGAGTTAAAACCGGTTCAAGAACAATACCACCTCTATGAGCCATTCTGCTGGCAGACTTATGGCCAATTAATGACTCCCACAACCCCTCCAATTGATTGTATACAGATTGGGAAGCCATCAAGCAACCGGATTCAAACCAATCATGATATATGTTAGATTTTTAATATGAATCTTATGTGTTTGGATTGGTGATACTGGTGGAGACACAATACGAAGCACGGTAGCCCTAGAAGCGATTGTGTGACTTCCCATCACAGAACCAAACACGCTATTAGATATGTGTAAATTGATATGGTTGTTATCACCTGGTAAGGTGGAAGCAGTTTTAGATATCCCTTCACACTGTTAGCTAGTTAGATGAAAGCATGTATCCATTTCAGAAGTACTACTCTATAGGGAATTTTTGTTCATTGTCAGAAAATATTATATATACTAGCCCTGCTTTCAGCTAGAGGGCAAGGGTATTGTGATAAAGTGCAGCTTTGTAGCTATGGCATATTGCCCGTGTGTGAGAGTGAGATATTATCATACAACTTCTAGGCCTAGCATCTGTATTTGCAATAAAATCTTCTTCTTCTTCTCCTCAAAAACTTCAAAATTATGAAATTCTAATCAAAAGAGTACAAGGACATACACGAGTTAAGAAGATAAGTTTTGATTGTGCACAAAAGAGAAACAAATACATATGACATCAAACATGGTGACTGATTCATGAATACAAAATAAAGTGGTGGTGTTTCTCAGATAGGATTGAACTTGTTGACTACAATTTTGTCTGGATATAATGGGGTTGTCTAAATGACCCATGATAATATTTGGGTTAAATTACCCATGATCTAGGTAGACCAATCACATTCAAGATAACTAATTGAAATTTTTATATTTTATTAATCAATTAATTTAGGGTAAAATATGTTTTTGGTCCTTAACTTATACACATAAATATAAAATGGTACCTGAAAAAAATATAAAGATTTTAGTCTTTGGAAATTTTATTTTTGATCTAAAATGGTTCCATGTGGATTTTTTTACTTCTAGTTCAGTCCCTCAAAAATTTATTCCAACAAATTAAGTCCTCCTCCCCTCATAATTATTTCAAAACCTAAAAATTCATATCTTCATCTCTAAAACTCCTACATCTTCTTCATCTTCAAAACCCATAAATTTCATTCATCTTCCTCCTCCTTCTTCCTCTCCCACCAAAACCATCATCACCGTCTAAACCCGCATCCAGAACCATCACAACCGAAATCTCCAATTGAATCCACCACTGTACCCCAGAACAAACAGCCGAAATCTCTAATTGAAACCACCACTGTACCCCAGAACCAGGTTTTTGATGTTTTCATATTGTTGTGTTTTGCTTGGATGTTTATTTTCTTTTGGTGATATGATGAGATAGATGCATCACAATACAATAGAGTGGGCCTTAAAAGGAGTTATTAATCATATGCGTTCAATTACTTCCTAAGATGTTCTTGTTTTTTGTGACAAATAACTTATAATTCAAGCGCAACTTGATGGACCCTTTGTTTTCTTGATACTGTTATGTCAATTGATTTCAATATATTTTGTAAGGTTTGTGTTTAAAGAAACCGCTTTCAAAATCAAGAGAGAAGATTGTATCAAAAGAAACAACAGCGAGCAAATATATACTAATCTGAACCGCACATTGATAATCTTTAACACTAGTATTAATAGACCTATAATCTGCAGTTGGCTGTCGGCTGTTTGTTCTGGGGTACAGTGGTGGATTCAATTGGAGATTTCGGTTGAGATGGTTCTGGGTGGGGGTTTGGGCGGTGATAATGGTTTTGGTGGGAGAGGAAGGAGGAGGAGGAAGATGAATGAGGCTTCTGGGTTTTGAAGATGAAGAAGATGGAAGAGTTTTAGAGATGAAGATATGAATTTCTAGGTTTTGAAATAATTATGAGGGAAGGAGGACTTAATTTGTTGGAATAAATTTTTGAGGGACTGAACTAGAAGTAAAAAAATCCACATTGAACCATTATAGATCAAAAATAAAATTTCCAAAGACTAAAATCTTTATATTTTTTTAGGTACTATTTTATATTTATGTGTATAAGTTAAGGACAAAAACTTATTTAACCCTAAATTAATTGATTAATAAAATATAAAATTTTTAATTAATTATCTTGTATGTGATTGGTCCACCTCGATCATGGGTTATTTAACCCAAATATTATCATGGGTCATTTAGACACCCCCGGATATAATATGATGGGTAAAAATAAAATGGAATCGAATTGAATTAGATGACATGGAAAACAGAATAATTAGGATTCATCATATGTGTTTTCATCTTATTTGGGAAGTGACTTTAAGAAAAAAAAAATCTTATTTGGGAAGTAAAAAGATGTGGTGTGGCTGGCATTTTTGTGTTTTTGTGTGTGGAAAGTATATGTGAAGAGTGAAGATAAGCAGAGGGGTAAAAGGGGAGGAGGACCAAAACTGAATTAATTTTTTTTTAGAGAAACTAAATTTGACTCAGCAAAATTCATGAACTCTCTTTAGCTGACTAGATTCAACACTTGCAATGACTGAGAAACAATAAACTTTGTTGGCAAAATGACATCCAACTGACTTGGACTTGGAATGATTTCAAAAAAAAAAAATCATTTACCAAAAGTTAGGAATTTTTTTTATAAGGTTGAATTTGGATTCTCCTTTATTTATTTATTATTTAAAACACTTTTAAGCCTAAATTTGATTTTTCATGATATCTCATTTTTTCGATTAAAAACTCTTTTTTTTCCAAAAAGGTTTTAAACTTATACTACATTCTTACGTACGTATGATTTTCTTAGACCTAACACATTTTTAATCATAATCATCTTTAATAATATATATTACTCCCAATCTCCCATTGTTATGGGGAACAAACTCATATATGTGGAGTATGCATAAATTTGCTATTTATTTCATACATAATTTCATTTTTAACCCAAAATTGACGTACTTGATTAGATTTTTTTTGGGTTTAATTTACTTGATTGGATGATTTTTAGATAATTTAATTATTTAACTGAACACTTAGATTTGATAACAGTATCAGAGTTCGCTGAAAAAAAGAAAAACGTGATTTTGCTTCAGCTCCTGTAAAAACTGTGAAGACCGCGAACTCACTCCAATTCCGTTGGCAACGGTTTCCATCACCGCCAGCAATTCCAAGCGTTCGACGATCGCGAAGGAAGAACCCTAATTCCGTTTTACGCACAATCCAATTCCCATGACCGGCAACGAGTTTCGGTTCTTCTTGTCCTGCGATATCAATCTTCCTGTCACCTTCCGCGTCGAGCGTCTCGAAGGCAATTTGCCCCTTCCCCAAACCCCCAATTCAGGTTCATTTGCCCACTCTTTCTCACATATCTTTCTAATTTCGTGATGTTGATCGGAGACACTATTAATTGAATTGGCGAATGTGTTTTTCTATGAATTGATTTCATGGAGTTTTCTATTATGTGATCAGTGTTATAGAGTTTTTATAGCTTTGGCTCTTAGCTTGTGTTCAACTATATTTTTGCAGAAAATAATGCTCCCACTGAGGAGGATACAACAGCAGAGTTATATGTCGAGTGTGCGTTGTTCATCGATGGTGCACCATTTGGCCTACCCACCAGAACAAGGTTAGGGTTATCAGTTATCACATTTTATATCGAAATACCGAGCAATTTTTATTCCTTCGACATTTTAAGACTTTTAGTATGAAATTTTAATCCATTTTGTCTGGCCAGTTTCAGCCAATGTACTGAAATAATTATTTGGGGATGAAATAATAACTTTTTTTTTATATTTCCTTGTGCTCCAAACTTTGTAGGTATTTTGTTAAAGAAAAATGTATGAACATGATTTAGATGGAATTTTCTTTCATTAGTGTTGGGATGTTTTCTTTGGATCAGTACTCAATCTGCAATGTGATAATATTATGCTGGCAATTTATTGGATCTATGTATTTTGATATTTTTAAATTATCTGGTTAAGGTTGGAGTCCTCTGGACCATCATATTGTTGGAATGAGCTCATCACTTTGACCACTAAGTATCGAGATTTGACTGCTCAGTCCCAACTCACTTTCACCGTAAGTTGCAACTTTAGCATACAAGTGGTGATTTGTGTATCCTTTAATACGTGATAGCACAAAATCTTGAAGTTTCTATTGGACATTTTGTATTCATCTAGGAAGTAAAGCAAGAATAAAAATTTGGTTTCGTTTTGCTTTGCATGAAATATGCCTTTTATTAGCCTCTAGATTTCCACCTGTGTGATCTCTTATATGTTGCTAAAATTCTTGTGTGAACAGGTTTGGGATCTTTCACATGGTGAAGGATTGATTGGAGGAGCCACAATTCTTCTCTTTAACAACAAAAAACAGCTCAAAACTGGAAAGCAAAAGCTTAGGCTTTGGGCTAGCAAAGAGGCAGATGGAAATTTCCCTACTTCCACACCTGGAAAGGTAATATGCATTTAAGTGGTCATAGGTTTCATTATATGTTTGTTTTTTTATGAGTCCTTCTCAGATAAAAATTCTTTGATTTTTCCTCATTAGGTTCCCAGGCATGAGCGTGGGGAGCTGGAGCGATTGGAAAAGCTTGTGAATAAGTATGAGAGAGGTCAAATTCAGCGAGTAGACTGGCTGGATCGGCTGACATTTAAAACTATGGAGAAAATTAAGGAACGTGAAAGCTTGAAAAATGGAAGTTCTCATTTGTACCTTGTTGTAGATTTCTGTAGTTTTGAGCATCGAGTTGTCTTTCAGGTATTCTTGCTTCTTAGGTGTGACACTTATAACAGTTTAGTTTTACAGCAGTTCCTGTAGGTATATCCTGGTCAAAGACCAACAGAAAATATTGAAAAGAAAAACACTATTATATGGCTTAGTAGGCAAGTCGTTTATTACCGACCTCTGTCATATAGCTTTAAAACTGAATGGACTCTGCCTTTCTGCTGTTGATTAAATAGTAAAATTTTGGATATTCTGAATTTCCAATCAATAAAAATTTGTTCTGTTTTCTGTTTTTTTAATTTTTACAAAATACTGTTTAAATTATTCTTGAAACTAATTGGTATTCTTCGGTGATATGACTTATTAGAATTTGGGAGGCCTAACTCAACCCCAAAGCTAGCTCAAGAGTTAAGGATTGCCTTCCCATATATAAGGGCTATCTTGGCCGTATCTCTAGTCAATGTGGGACTTCTCAGCATGACTCAATAAATTTTGTTTTTGGTCTTTTGGTTTATACTGCATAGCTTGAGGCTACACTTGGCTTATTGTCATTCTCATACGAGTATGTGATATACTCCTGCATCAAATGTTCTAGTATGCAAGATCTCCATATTTAGTTTGGCAATTTAAAATAAATTAAAATGTAAATGGGATCCTAGAATAACATCTTGGATTCCCTAGTATCTACATTTCTAAGAATGTTAGCCTTCCTTGCATTGACCATCACAACCATTGAGGTATCCTATACTAGTGTGTGTGTGGATTCAATGCATGCACAAAGTCCAAAGCTACATGTTGTAGCTTCAGTTTTAAAGTGATTCTATGGAACATTGAAGTGAATCCAAACACACTGCTAGATACTGGTGGTAGATGCCAGTTTACCAAACAACCCTTGAAGTTACTGATGTGACTATTTTTGTTTATTTTTCATTAATATGATAAATGCTTATACCAATCCTGCATATGCATTTACGCTTATTTTTAAAAATTGTAGGAATCAGGTGCAAATTTTTTGTTGCCATCCCCTATAGCTTCAACCAATGACATTGTTATTGTCTGGGACCCAGAAGTAGGAAAGATAAATCCCTCGGAGCACAAACAGTTAAAGCTGGCGAGGAGTTTGACCCGGGGTGTCATAGACAGAGATCTGAAGCCAAGCTCTAATGAGAGAAAGTAAGCTGAAACTTTGCATTTGAACATGATGTCCCTGATATATCTATGTCAATTGATCAGATTAATATTGTGGAGGTTTTACCTTCAGCACTTGAACTAGTAAAATTGTTCAGTGACATATCATCTAACTGTCAGTATCAAGTAAGTGCAACATGTTAATGAATTTTTATGTCCTTTTATGTCCAGGTCCATTCAGAGGATACTAAAATATCCACCAACAAGGACTTTGAGTGGAGATGAGCGGCAGCTCTTGTGGAAATTCCGCTTCTCTTTGATGTCTGAAAAGAGGGCTCTAACAAAGTTCCTTCGTTGTGTTGAATGGAGTGATGTTCAGGTTAGCCTGTTACTGTATCGGACATTAGTGATAGATATTGTGATATATGGTTTCAGGTGCTTTATAGAAATTGTACCAAAACCTGAAATAAAGCTTCCTCTATCCTGCATTTATTGATCAATGGGAAATAAATAGAACAGAAGAGTTCTGTAATTTAGTAAAATAGGTTTGTATTGGTCAATATTTTTTATTACTGAATTGGAAGTCCTAGTAGTGTATCCTTCATGAAGAGTCAAGTTTACTTCTAGAATCTAGTATGAAATTCTGTTTTGCAGGAGAAGACAGGGGAAATATATACCGGGTTGGGCTAACTGTAACCGTTTATTTATAAACATGAATTTAAGGCATTGCCTGGTAGACTTTTGTGGTTTTACATGCTATTGTCTTGATTCAAATATATAACCTATTTTTTGTTTCTATTCACTGAACATGTAATTGAGCGTTAGTTATCAAAACTTTGTTACAATATAACATAGACCAAGAAAGACTCAAAGTGAAACCGTTAAAAAGGATTTAGATTTAAATGACTTTTCTTAAAATTTGGGAAAAGACTTTGCCTATTGTTGTTGTTCATTGAGATTTTGTTTCTTGAATAATGATCTTATCTTTCCTTGATTTAAATGGCTGAACTGTTCTCGTGGGAATAGACTTTGCCTATTGTTGTTGTTCATTGAGATTTTGTTTCTTGAATAATGATCTTATCTTTCCTTGATTTTCTCCTTTTTATTGAATTCTTATATCTACAAAAGAAGCAGTAGAAATTCCTATATTTTCTAATTCTGATTTAATCTCAGGAAGCAAAACAAGCACTAGAATTGGTGGGCAAGTGGGAAATGATTGACGTTTGTGATGCACTGGAACTTCTGTCTCCCGTTTTTGAAAGTGAAGAGGTAATTTTGTAAATAAAAAAAAAATATTTGGGAAACTGTATTAATGTGGGTGTAGGTCTTTGTATTTATATTAAGTAAATTAGGTTAACAGTACAATATAGTATTGAGGACATACATTCCTTCTGCACATCAATCCCAATCTTATCCTCCGCGCATTAATGCGTATACTACACTGAACTCTTAAAAGACATATGAGTAAGATAGTTTCTTTTTAGTATTACTATATATTTGTTTTAAGAAAGAAATAGTGAAAAACAATTATCAGATGAAGGGAGGAAATTTACAATGAACTCGGGACATCAGATAATATCTTCCAACACACAAAGAGCCAGATTCGACAAGGAAGTAAGCACACACAAATGTATATAGAAAATCTGCTCAATTTCTCTGTATGAGTATAAGTCACTTGATACAGCCATGGGTTCAACGCCAAATAGAGTCAATAAACATGACTTTATATCCCATAGGAAGTTTAGGGTCGGGGTAAAGATGCCAAACTGCGAATGTACTCTGAGCCTTTAATGTTGGTTTAGATGTATCACTTAATATTGCAACTTGTTAATTATTTTCTTCTCTTTTTTTCTCCCGGAGAAATTTATAGCCATTAAGGAACTATATAATGCCTTACTCTAATGCTATTTTCAGGTCCGTGCTTATGCAGTTAGTGTTCTTGAAAGAGCTGATGATGAAGAGCTTCAATGTTACCTGCTTCAATTGGTTCAGGCTCTTCGGTTTGAGCGCTCTGACAAATCTCGCCTTTCTCACTTCCTTGTCCAGCGTGGTATGTACATAAGGGTTTCAGTGCTAGTTCAGGTGCTGATTTCTTGTTATATTTGTCTCTTATCTGAAAGAAACTTTAAAATTTTGACAGCATTACGCAATATTGAATTGGCAAGCTTTCTTCGCTGGTATGTGGCTGTTGAACTTTATGACCCTTCATATGCCAAGCGATTTTACTGCACTTATGAGCTTCTGGAGGAGAATATGATGAAGGTGTGAACTAATAAATTTCTCAATACATGAGCATTTGCTTCATTCATACTCCTGCATTAGATAATCATTTCATATTTCAGCATTTTTAAAATTTATCTTCCTTTATGACTCGGTGGATTTCTTTTATAATTTATTTCCACAATGTAAACATTGAATAAGTTCACAAGATCAATATTTAGTTGAAAAAAGAAGAATTCATTCTTGAATCCGAAAAATTGCATGTGTAACCTGGCTTATTCAATGTCACGCATCATAATTTCATTTGTCATATAAAAACTCTTGATTCTACATCATGCAACAAATTCTTGATAAAGGAATCTAATTAACACGAGTCTTACAATGTATTGATCTTTATTAATAAATTAAAGGTGATAAAAATTGTAGTTGGAATAATTCATTCTGAAATTCGACAATAATGCCACTTTGTCTCAGATGCTAGCTGGTATGAATGGAGAAGAAGATGGATTTAAACTGTGGCAGAGTTTAGTACGTCAGACAGAATTGACTGCTCAGTTGTGCTCAATCACCAGAGATGTAAGGAATGTCCGTGGTAATACACAGAAGAAGATTGAAAAGCTAAGACAACTGCTTTCAGGTCTTCTTAGTGAGCTTACCTATTTTGATGAGGTATCAGTTTAACAATCAGCTGTGTAGTCACTTTTTGTTTTCATCCTTTTTAATTTGGCCTATTACCCTGATGATGATGATGAATGATACATCTTGAAGAAACTATTTATTTCTGCAATTTATTGTTTCCAATAATTATATCTAGACATGTTTCATTTGTAGCCAATACGATCACCTCTGACACCAGGTGTCCTCATCACTGGGATCGTAGCCTCAGAGTCGTCAATATTTAAAAGTGCATTGCATCCTTTGCGCCTTACATTTAAAGCAGCAAATGGTGGAACTTGTAAAGTCATATTTAAAAAGGGTGACGATCTTCGCCAGGACCAGTTGGTATTCCTATGAAACCTTCCTCTTGCACCGTGTGTATGCTTGCAAACGGGTATCTGTGTACATATGGCGTAGATAAATATTGTTTTTTTTTTCCTGTAGGTTGTTCAAATGGTATCACTAATGGATCGATTGCTTAAGTTAGAAAATCTTGATCTACACTTAACGCCATACAGGGTGCTAGCAACTGGGCAAGATGAAGGCATGTTAGAATTCATTCCATCCCGTTCATTGGCGCAGGTATGATGATTTTTGTATATCAGTGCGTTTCAGCTTCAGACACTTGATTCATATATAGGCATGATTTTGCCCGAGCAATTTTATATGTTTAGGTGATATTATTTTTGTGAAAGATTTTATTTTTTTGTTTGTTTTTTCCTCAGATAGTGTTTACAAAGTTATTCACATTCAAATGCATGTCAATTGCTAGTTGCTTTATGTAATATTAGCTGTTGACGCATATCAATTATTTTCGTTATTTGTATCCTCAACTCCTTTTTTTCTTTTAAAGAAATGGAGGACAATGATTGATGTTCAGTAAATGATAAGTTGATCGCAGGATGCACAATCTTCTAATTGGTAGACTAATATGTAATCCTTCCATGTCTAGATTTTATCAGAACATCGTAGCATCGTAAGCTATTTACAGAAGTTTCATCCTGATGAGCATGGGCCTTTTGGAATTACAGCCACTTGTCTTGAAACGTTTATAAAAAGTTGTGCTGGCTACTCCGTTATCACATATATACTTGGTATTGGAGACAGGTGATTGTTGATCTTATTCATCACACCCAATTTGTTATCTAAAGTTTAAACAAAAAGTTTTGATACTCCTAATTTTGTTTCGTGATGTGCTGATGAGCTCACTTGCACAGCAATCTTCTCTAGGCTCCCCATTTTCTGTAAAATGGGGGAGTTGGTTGTTATGAAATAGGCATGTTACATTGTTTATTGAATCTATATCTTCTTCCTACCTCAAGTGAGAGTTTTCTATTTGTTAGGCACTTAGACAACCTCCTCCTTAGAGACGATGGGAGTCTTTTCCATGTTGATTTTGGTTTTATTCTTGGACGAGATCCTAAGCCATTTCCACCACCAATGAAGCTTTGCAAGGAAATGGTTGAGGCTATGGGTGGAGCTGAAAGGTAAAGTTACCATTCGATGATTCACTTCAGATTCTAGAGGGTGGTTGTGGGATTTTGGCTTAAATTGTGAGATAGTGGTTGATTTCTTTTTCTCGTGCAGCCAATACTATACAAGGTTCAAGTCCTATTGTTGTGAAGCATACAACATTCTTCGGAAATCCAGTAACCTAATTTTAAATCTATTTTACTTAATGGCGGGTTCCAATATTCCTGACATAGCGTCTGATCCAGAAAAAGGGATTCTTAAGGTGAGCTCCCTCATGTTTCAATAAATAGGTCAAAACTGTTTTTTTGTTCTCATACCAAGACTTTGTTGTTGTACAGCTTCAGGAAAAGTTTCGGTTGGACTTGGATGATGAAGCCAGTATACATTTCTTCCAGGATCTTATCAATGAGAGTGTGAGTGCATTGTTCCCTCAGATGGTTGAGACCATTCATCGTTGGGCTCAATATTGGCGGTAACCCCAATATTTGTTGGGTCATATCACACTGTTGTAATTAGCCAGGTAATTTCTAGTTCTATTGAGTAGGAAAACTATAAATTATGATGAATTCCATTTTCTTCACCTCTCCTTGCCTCTTAAAAATGAATGCACTAACTATACGCGGTTGAGGTCTTCTCTTGGAACTCCATTCGCGAGTGAGGTCTGTATGCAGCTGTAATTTCTAATCTAATCATCCTAAGGTCAGGGAGGTTGTCTGTAAAGTGTGTACATAAATGACTTTTATTCTGGCTACATTTGTATCAACACGGCAGCATTTCTTATAAAATCGTTTTCACGTGCAAACTAATGGTCGTTCAGGGTGACTAATATAGTAATATTTTTGCCATTTGTACATAAGCCCTCTTAACTAGACATGATATAAAGTCCAATGTATATGTTCTGTAAATAACTTCAGCTATGATCTCATACTTGCCCAATTTACAAGAGATAAATTGCCAAAATTGCATATTATGAACTTTACCAAAAGTGCCGGAGCTACAATTTTAGTGAGGGAGCCAATATAAAAAGCGGATAAATTTTTGGGTAAATATTTATTTTTCTTTGAAAATTTGACACATTAGAGTTAAAGTTGCTGTTAATTTTTTTTCATTTTTAATAATTTTATATCTTGTCAGGACCAAAAATGAATAAAATTTTCATAAAGATCAAAAGAAAAAGGTACAAATTTGCCAGATATGAAAACCACATTTAATCTATTTTTTTTAAGGTCAAGTATACAAATTTGATTTATAATTGGCTCATCATCTATCAAACTAAAAAATATGTATATTTGTATTGAGTACAATAGATATGTATAAGCCAAATGAATTAATGTAGAGCATACCCAACCCAATACAAGTATGAGTACAATATATACTTGATTAAATCCAGCCCACACATTGTGATTATCTATTTCTCCAAAATTAAATGGGAGACTCATATTTTTAGTGTGAATATGAATTTCAATCAATCAATGAGAATGTTAAAAGAAGAATATTAAAGTGAGTGGTGCTAAGCATTTTGCATTTTAAAAACATTTCATTCAACCGGTTTTGTAATTTCTTTTAAATCATAAAAAATATTTCTAAAAATTAAATTTAAATTTAAAAAATTAAGAAGGAAATCAATCAAGCTACTTTCAATGTTGTATATTGATGTTCATGTTTTCCCATTTGCTTAGTGGCAAATTCACAATCCATTTACACCAAAGCACGTTTAAGTCTTCAACGAAAAATAATTTGTGTATATTGATTGAGTGAAAAATATCAAACAGATGCTTAGAATAAGAAAGAAAGAGAAAATATAGAAGTAATTAATGTGATATCAAAAACATTTTTTTTTTGTCTTGACCAAGGTATCTTCACAGCCGTGAGACTAATCCCTCGCCCCACGGTCAGCGCACTAAGCGGTAGGGGGCTGACCAATGAGTTTTTTCTATTCGCAATAGTTGGGATTCAAACCTCCAACCACTTATTTAAAGAATGAAGTGCTGAACCACTACACTAACCCACTTGGTTTATATAAAACATTTGATTATCAAAGTGATTTACTTATAAATAGAAACATAATGAATATTAAATTAAACTTGCGTAGAAAATAAGTAACATGTTTGAAAAAGTAGCTGAATAAATATTTAGCTTTGGAAGGTTCTAAAGAGAGTCGAGTGAATCTGGGGTGTTTTTCGTTATTTTAAGCAAACCGAAGGAACCAATCCCGGTACCCTTCTCTTCTCTCATAAAATCTATTCTCGTGGACACTTCTCTCTCACCCCCCGTTTCGCCTTGTTGCAAACAAACCGCTCTCTCTCTCTCTCTGCAGTTTCTTCTACCTCCAATCGAAGCTTTCATCTCCAAACGCAAGGTAACCATTTCAAATCTCAGATCCAATCTCTTCATGCAAATTCAATCTCTTCATTCTCTGTCATTTCATCTGAATCTTCTCCGAACGGATCAACCGTTTCAGATCCTTTTTCCTTCTGTCAAAATTTACAGTTGCTTTTATCATTTTCTGTAATTTCATTCAGCGCGATCCGTTTCTGTCGAATCGATTTGCATGCTGCTTTGTTTTTTCTGTTTAGCTTGAGATCTGGTTGAATCTGGTGACATTGACGCGATTTCTGATTTGAGGACATTGTTATGAATAGATTCGATGGAAGAAATTGCATGATTTCATTTGTTTGAATTCTTCTTTGCGTATTTTAATTTTTGATTGAATTCTTGTTTGAATCGTGAAATTAGGTTGGGATCTACAGGCTGGTAAGGAGAAATGGGGCTGACATTCACGAAGCTGTTCAGTCGGCTTTTCGCGAAGAAGGAAATGCGAATCCTCATGGTTGGTCTCGATGCGGCTGGTAAGACCACCATCCTCTACAAACTCAAGCTTGGAGAGATCGTCACCACAATTCCTACCATTGGTAAGTTTCTCGACTCACTTTGCTTTTGTATCATCGTCAATCGTCATTGTTGTTTACCTTTAGGAATATCAATTTGCATTGATTTTCATTGATTTTCATTATTCGTTTGATCCTTCTTCACATCTTATAGAATTATCCTAAGTATTAGCTTAATTATCTAGGACTAACTGGCCTCGACACTCAAGTGCGTTGATCTCGCAATGATCTTTTACGATGGAATGAAATCAACACATTGCTAAATCTTTGGAAAAACCTTTAAAATGAAGTTATGCTGGTAGTACTATGAGATGTTGTTTAATATTTTTCAATTAGGACTCAATGTATGTGGCACATGTCGATCCATGTGCAAATATTCTCCAACTACTATGAGATTACTTTTCACAAACCTTTTTTTTTGTTAGACGTGTGTATTGAATGAGAGAAATGAATTTGGGAACTTCTCATTGCTTGAAACAGAGTATACAAATCAATATATATACATGTCTAAGCTGTCACTACATACAGCTAATTTGTAACTAACTTAGGTGAGTAGTTACAAAATTGATAACTGATTTGCATAACTAACATTTTTAGTGTAGGATGATTGGTTATTGTTGTATCATACATTGCATTATATTGCTCAAATGTTGTAATGCTGTTACATGTATCTGGATGCATTAATTTTATTGTTTTTGTTTTAGGGTTCAATGTGGAGACTGTGGAATACAAGAACATTAGCTTCACTGTTTGGGATGTCGGAGGCCAGGACAAGGTGAAAACTTTGATTCTTATGCTTTCTGAAAAAATTGTGATGTGCAAGATATTTATTGCATTGCCAGTTTCACTTGTCTCTCCCTGCCACACTACTGAACATTACCTGCCAAGGTGTTTTGGTAGTCAGTAGCTGAGTACTTATGTTTTCTTTTACAGATTCGTCCCTTGTGGAGGCACTACTTCCAGAACACTCAGGGTCTTATATTCGTTGTAGACAGCAATGACAGGGACAGAGTTGTTGAGGCCAGAGATGAGTTACATAGGATGTTGAATGAGGTACAGTATTTAATTTAGTTTGTCATTGTATGCTTTGTTTTAATCCTCATATTTGGTGGGAATTTATTCACACAGACCAGGTTTGGGATCAAATTTGGGCCAAACGGAAGGACCTATTAATTAATCAAAACAGAAAGATCTAAGGATCATATTTACCTATGAAGAATGTTCTTTTATGTAGTCTAACTATTCAAAGATTTCTTGTTGAGTTTTGTGGAAAGAATGAACTGCTTTGTTTAAGCTGAAATGTCTGCATGTTGCACTCTGACTTTGTTATTGGTACTTTTTTCTAGAGCATAATATTCACATGCTCAGTCAGTGTCTCATTATTGATGAAGAGGAAATCTATTGAACTTATGATGGAAGAATTTCTTTTCATCATTGCTATTGTTAATCACTCTACTCTGTCTTTGCTTGCATATAACTCTTATTGTATATTGATTTGACTGAGATACATATATCTTTTGGAAGTTGAATGACCAGTTCTTACTGGTCAATCTCTTAGGAAGTTTAGTGCTTTTGATTGAATGGGCGTTTGGGTCAGCTTTAAATCTATCATGTTTACAAGGTTCCTTACAAGAATCATGGATCTCCTTATTAAGCTTTGTCTTTTGACTTCATGTGATGGAATAACTCTGTTTAGAAACCTTAATTTTAATAATTAATTATCTTTCCAGGATGAGCTGAGAGATGCAGTACTGCTTGTGTTTGCCAACAAACAAGATTTACCGAATGCGATGAATGCTGCTGAGATTACTGACAAGCTGGGTCTCCACTCTCTGAGACAGCGCCACTGGTAAACATTTTAATAATGAAGCCATTGTACAGTATTAACAGCTATTCCACAATGATTTAACATGCTCTCTGGCTCTTCCAGGTACATCCAGAGCACCTGTGCAACCTCTGGGGAGGGCCTTTATGAAGGTTTGGACTGGCTTTCCAACAACATAGCCAATAAGGTAGCTCAATTTCTTCTCTCCTTGTGCAAGTGTTGATTTAAGAAACTGCATAGTAAATGAAATGGTAGTTGTAAACATTTTTTTTTTAAAAAAAACATACACATTATTAACGTATTTGTATGCTCCCCTTCCTAGTTCCTAGTTATTTATTAAAAAAAGGAAGAAAGGAAAAACAATCCTGGAATTACTGAGGTGATCTTTTTTCCTGATTTCTATCATTGCAGGCTTAATGCTTTTTTGGGAGTCTTTTGGATCGATTATTCTGGATGCAGGGGTGAATATTATCTAGCTTTTATTTCTCGGTCCTCTTTTGAAACAAACAACTCAAGTCTTTGTTCATCTAATGTGTGGTTTAGGACATCTTGGTGGCTAAAATTGTAATAGGAATTTGTTTCATGGAACGTGTAATGCTTTTGAGCTTTCTATTGGGTTTGGATGCAATGTCCATAGCTACAATTCGATGAACCATTTTACATTTATTATGGTCATTTTAGCTTTCATAAATGAGTATCGGATGGAGATTTTTACTTTGTAAGATACCATAAAGAAAAACACTATATTCACTTCTATTGTCTGACTATGCTGACACTTCTTTTAGTGTGAACTGGTGAAAACTATGTTCACACTCATATTTTCGAAATGGATTGAGTTTCATTAACCTCACGAGCCATTGAACGCCGTATCAGCTTTTTTTTCGCTACATATATTTCTCTTCGCCACCTTAAAAAATATCAACGCGTACATATTCTAGTCCTCCAATTTCCTCACCCCTTGATCCCATCATGAGCCCACGGATCGGAACCTCATTCTTTCTTATCCCTGCACAACCCCTTCACCAATAACCCCACCATGTGAATTCCTCTACCAAAATGATAACAGACACAATCCCTTCATCCTCCATCACTTCACCTAGTGAATTCCTTCATTGCACCCTCGACTACTCCAATCCTGAAGCTTCACTGTTCTTCTCCCTCCTCAGTCACCCCGGGCTAACGATGATGGGGCACAACCCATTCTTCATCCACCGATCGATCAAACAACTGAAACCCTCTACACCATTGGCTACCCATTGTATAATTCAACTGGTCAACAACTTTCACCAACACAAAGTTGGCATAAGTAAGCTCTCTAAACCCTACATATTATTCGCTTTTCCATTTATTTTTGCGCCTAATTTTTTCCATTATTTTATTTTCCATTATTTGTTATTATTAAAATTTTCTCCTTAAACTCAGATTCTTGTTTTAACTTTTGTTGTATTCATTTGATTTAATATCCATTTCAAAAAAAAAAATTAATATCTTTCACTGATCAAGGAAGCATCATACCTAAGGAATATATAGCAGCATGTTTTTAGGAAAATTTGAAATGGAAAATCCAGAACATGAAAATTCTGAGAACGTGGAAGATAATGATAGCAATAAATGGGGGAACGATGATGCTGAACATACTTCTTCGTTGATGCAACAAAAAGAATGGTTCAAGCGCCGAAAAAGAGGAGCAGTTCAAAAGAAGAAGAGAAGACGTAGAATTGGAGCATAATGATATATTATCCAAGAAGCCCTTTGTAGTGTGTGGTCATTAGAAGTTAGAACTGCATCAACAATTTGCTAGTCCACTTGGGCTTGACTATATGAATCTCCAACTTTTTTTTTTCTTTTTGTTTCTTTGATTTTTCATTCAAATACTACATTGGATTTCAATAAGCATAAAAACGAGTGAATCACCATTTTGATCCCTGAGAATGTAAGCGTCGGTCATATTAGTCCCTGGATATCATTAATGGTGAAAAAAATCCCTGAGTTTGTCTCTGTCGGTCATAGTAGTCCCTAACCACGTTAGGCCGTTAGTCCCTGGGACGGAAAAGTGACATGTCACTTTAATTGACACCTTGGCTTGCCCCCGTGTCGTGCCACGTGTCATAAGTTACTTTCCCCCCAAAAATCTTTATTTCACAATGGTCACTGATGACGTGGCACCTCCCCATTGGACCAATATGTGGGCAAATTAGTCCCTGCCAACCTATGATCATAATACGTTGGAGAGTAGAGAGAGCGAGTGTCAGACCATCTTCTTCTTCATTACCCATTGCAGAGAGAAAAGCTTCAACCTTTGAGAGGATTAGGTTGAAAAACCCTGGTTCCCGAGCGGCGGTGAAGTTGGGTGTGTTCGTTGTTGTTGTCTGGTGAAGGACGACGGTCGACGGTGACGAGTTCCACGATGTGTCTTCATCGTTCTTCACGACGTAAAGGTAGGTTTTTGCTTTAAGTTTCATCGTTATTTTCGTCTTCTATTTCTTGGTTTTGTATGTGTTAGTGTTCGAATGGATGTTAGGTTGGTGTTTGTGTAGTGAGATTTTGGGTCTGGTTGTTGGATTTTATTTGGGGTTGGGGTTTATGATGATACATGCTATTATGGGAAAATGAAGAAAAGTTTTGTTTTTTCTATTTGTGTTCTAACCTGCCGTGCTTTGTTGAGTTGATTTGTGGTGGTTTTGATGTTATGTGAAAAACCCCAAATTTTGTACTGAGAAAATTGAAAAAAATTTCATGATATTACTTCTAATTTTGTGTGTCATGCAATGCAGATGATTAATCGCAGGATGACTCTGATTTTGCACCATGGTGGAAATCTAGTGACAAATGTTGAGCCTGATGGTGTTAGTGTGTTGTATGATGGAGGTGAAATGTGTGTGTGGGAAGACATTGATGTGGATACATTCAATGTATTTACGCTGGAAGCATTAGCCAAAGAACACTACTACCACAGCTTTAGCAAAATATGGTTTCGGAATCATGGAGCTGAAGAAGGGATAATGGATCTCATTAAGGTTGAAGGGGATGATTCTATAAGAGGCATGTTCATAGTTGCTAGGAAGAACAACTGGGAGATAGAAGTCTACTTTGAGCATATTATGAATCATGAGCCATTTATTGTGCATGGACCTCCTGATCCAGTGGTGCCTAGTGAAGATGATGATGATTTGGAGATCATACCAAATGCTGAAAATGTTGTAGACCAGAGGGAAGCAAAGTAGCTGATACTGCAAGCAGAGTTCCTGATCTAGTGGTGGCTAGTGATGATGATGATGATGTGGAGATCATACCAAATGTTGAAAATGATCAAAGCATGCATGTGGATAATAATGAAGACAATGAGGACAATGTTGAGCTGATGATGAGTGAACAAATGTTGGCTGATATAGATGCATGTGTTGACAGATTTATGGAAATGGATGATACTGCTAATGGGAAGGGGAAGAAGGGAAGCACAGAGGAGAAGGGGAAGAAGGCAAGCAGAGATGAAAAGGGGAAGAAGCCAAGCACAGATGAAAAGGGGAAGAAGCCAGTCACAAAGGAGAAAGACTTGAAGGGGAAGAAACCAATGGTGGGAAAGAAAAGGTGTAATTCAGAGACTGATACCAGTGAAACACAATCCTATTATGGAAGTGGTTCTGAGAGTTCTGATGATGAAGACAGTGCATATGAGCCAACACATGTGGCAGAGCAGGAGTGGTCATGTGAAGAACATAGTGAGAATTACCATAGTGAAGAGCTAAACAAAAGACATGCCAATCACCATAAACATAACCAATACACAAACAAGACCTCTAAGCATCCTAAGTTCTACATTCTTAAACTTGTTCTGCTCCTCAACCAAGCCAACATTCTTCTCCAGAACTCCTTTTATCGTTCTCAATTCCTCAATCAGACATTCATTTTTCAGCATAACTTCCTTCATAATTGAGAGTTCCTCAAGCATAGCATCATTCTTGACCACAAGCTCCTTCAATAGCATAGAGTCTTCAGCCTTCATACCCAGACCACTGGATTCATCTGTGTCCGCTACATCATCTACCCAGCGAAAAAAATTGCAGTTTGACTCATGGCCCTGTGACATGTGAACTTCAGAAAAAGAGGGATGAGAACAGAGGATGATGAAAATGAGGAAGAAGACCATACCTTGGGTAGATAACAACAATAAAAAGCTTTCCTTGGGTTCGCGTCTGTCCTCGACACCCTTACCTTTGCCTCTTCACCGCATTTGCATCGAGGGTTTCCGCCGTTAATAGATGAGCTACCGCCACCATTTCCCTTCGTGCTTGACCTCTGTTGAACGCGGCCTTTGAAACCCTCACCCATTGTCATGTTCGATTCAACAATAAAGAGCACAGGAATTGCAGTTTGGAGAGAAATCGACAAGGAATTTTGGAGATTCAGAGGATTTGGGGATTTCGATATGGTTCTAGGGTTCACTGATTTGGGAATTTTAAACCCAATTCGAAGGGACTAAAATGATCGATTTAATCCCCTTATAACTTTGTCCTACGTGGCTGAGTCTATGTGTCACTTAACGTTGGTTCCATCCCTAGGACTAACGGCCCAACGTGGTTAGGGACTACTATGACCGACGGAGACAAACTCAGGGATTTTTTTCACCATTAATGATATCCAGGGACTAATATGACCGACGCTTACATTCTCAGGGACCAAAATGGTGATTCACTCCATAAAAACACAATCTAGCAAGTAGCCAGTATTATCTTTTTTTTATCGACTATTTTTAAGCATTAACTACCATTTGGGAGATCAATTGTTTCTTTTTACTTTTATTTCAATGGTTGTGCAAATAGAATACTTGAATTGATGAATGTCTCTGATCTAACGAGAGAAAATGTTGCAAGTTATTAGCAGGTTTGTTTTTAGTACAAAACGTGAAGTGAATCTTCCTATTTCTCATGATAACCATTTTCAGTTTTTAATTTACAATATATTTATATGCAATTGGTCTCATTAGTTATCCAATTTTTTTTAAGAAAGCTGAGACCAGTTGCATATAAATAAATTGTAAATTAAAAACTGAAAAATGGTTCTCAAGAAAAAATAGGAACATTCACTTCACATTTTAGATTGAAATCAAACTGGCCAATTCAAGATTTTCTCTCGTTAAACTAGAGACATTCATTAATTCAAGTATTCTATTTGGAACATCCTGTGAAATACAAGTAAAAGAAACAATCGATCCTCCCAAATGGAAATTAATACTGTACAAATAGTCAATAAACAAAAAAATATTAATACCTCTTAGACTGCTTTCATGCTTATTGAAATCAAATGTAGTTATTAAATGCAAAATCAAAAGAAATACCAAAAAAAAAAACTAATTGGAGAATCATACCATCAAGCCCTAATTGATTCACAATAGTGGAAAATTATTGATGCAGATCTACTAACCATACACTACAGGGGCTTCTTAGATAAATCATCATTTTTCAATTCAACAACTTCTTCATTTGAACAACTCCACTTTCTTAGCGCTTTAACCATTCCTTTTGTTTCACTAGTTGAAGAAGTATGTTCAAAATCATCGTTCTCTCATTTAGTCATATCATTATATTTCACGCTACCAAAATTTTCATGTTCTTTATTTTCATTCCAATTTTTTCTAAAAATATGTTGTTATATATTCATTAGGTCGGGTGCTTTATTGATCAATGGCCGATTTTATAAAATTGAAAAAACAAAGATAAAGCAATCAAAAGAATTCGGGTTTAAGGAGCGAATTTCATACAAAAAATAAATAAAAATGAGGCGCAAAAGGGGGAAAATGATATTTAGGGTTTGGGGAGCTTACTTACACATACCTTATGCCAATGAAGGTTATCGAGTAGTTGAATTATACAATTGAGGTGACTGGTGGTGCATAGGATTTCACTTGGAGGAGATATCGGTGGAGGAAGAAGGGGTTGTACGTCGTCATTGTTTATCTGTGATAATGAATCAGGAGGGAGAAGAATGGAGAAAATTCAAGATTAGAGTAACCAATGATTTGATGGAGGAATTCACTTGGTAGATAGATCAATGGCGGGAGAAGGGGAAGAACAATATAGCTTTATGATTAGGGTTACTGATGCGACAGAGGAAATCTCTTAGTAGAGTGATTGGGGGAAGTAAGAAGGTGTTGTGCTAGGGAAAAGAAAGAATGAGATAACATTGTATAAGTTTGTCAAAGAAGCGGGGGTTTATATATGCTTCCTCATGATGGGTTCAACGGGTTGGAAATTAGAGGATTGGAATAACATACGTGTATACACGTTGGACTTTTGGTGAAGGATATGAATAACATACGTGTATGCACGTTGGACTTCTAGTGAAGGATATGAATAACATACGTGTATACACGTTGGACTTTTGGCGAAGGATTGGAATAACATATGTGTATACACGTTGGATATTCAGTGAGTTGACGTAAAGAACTATATGTGGCAAAAAAATAGCTAAAATGACATCCAATGGCTCGCGTGCTCAGGATTAATATATAATAAATACATTACAGGAATATAAAGGCAATGATCACAATCAATTTAATTTATAAGAACTAGCATCTTAGCCTAGGGGAAAATATTTTTTAATTATTAAAATATAAATTTGTAACTTTTAAATGTAACTTATATTTTAAATTTAAAATAAGTAAATACAATTTTATGTAAACATATTAGAGTGCAAATTGTTCAATTATTGAATTTTAAGATAATTATTCAATTTGAATTTTTTTAATAGTATATTAAGTCTTAAATAAATATTAAAGTTAAATTTATACAAAACTTTTTTTATTACAAAGGAAGGCAATTTTATATATTAAAGTTAAATTTATATAATTTGGAATGGAAATGAATCGTATTCAAATAAATTAAAATTATAAAGATAATAATTTGAATTTATACAAAAATTCTAGGTATAATTAGAAGAAAAGTAGTACAGGGTTTGAATTTAGAATTTCAAAACCAGGGAACAGAATTTAAAATTTAAAAAAGTACTCAATGTTTGTCTTAGGAAAATTTCTCAGATGTTTTTTTGGTACATCGGAAATATAAATTACACCCTCCAAGAATTGATCCTCGGACCTCCCCTACGCAACGCACATGTCAATAAACCCATCTTTAAATAGGTTGTTTGAAGTCAATCAAAGGAGGTGGTAAGGAGAAAAGAGGTGGAAAAATGTTAAAAGGTGATGGTGGAGAGAATGAAAATGGAAGGTCATGGGTATAGGAGCTAGGAAGGAAGAGTAGGACATGGAAAATAAAATAAAAAGAAAAAAAATATTCCTAGAAAATTAAAACTCTCACTAGGAAGTGACAATACCCCAACTAAAATGGGTAGGAAGAAATTGAGGAGGGGGGCCAGTGGGGGGAGGGAGGGATGAAGCGGCGGCGGCGGCTTCTCATGCGTGTTTTGCAGAGAGCAAACCTCCCACCACTGAATTAATGTGAAAAAGATCTCTGAGTAATGAGCGAATGTTATATCCTACTAAAAATATTTCTACAAATCCTCTTATCACTATATAAAGAATATATGACATGAAAAATCAAATACATTTAGTCTTTGGAAACGTAACAAACATTTAAGACTTAGGAGGATCAAATAGGAGGATTTATAATTATTCTATTCAGGACTAAGGAGGATTAAGTAGGAGGGTATACAATTGTTCTACTAAGGGCATTGAAGTATTCACATCCACATAGGTTTTAGCAGCATTCAAACAGTCATGCAATGCTTATAAAATTTCTAACCAATGGTGCATCACAGGAACTGGCAGTATTTGCCAAGTGATGGTAATTTGAAGTATGGACTACGGGCGCAGGAAAACCTTACAACAGTTACAAGTCCAAGGGGCTGGAATGGACTTCTTGAAACGCCACTTCCTGGACATTGTCATCCTCAAAAAGGAAAGGTGCAACTTCATTAGATTTGTGGGCCTTCCTGTCGTTTATCTCTATAACTGAAACAATCCTTTCCTTGATGCAGTTTTCCATAATTTCAGCTCCAACTTCTCGGGACTGTAATCCCAGAAGAGAAAAGCATTCACCCTGGAAATCTAAGTCAGTGGAAGACGAGATTAACCCAGCAATTGTTTTTGCGAGATCAGGGGCATAACTGCGAATCTGCAGAAAGACTAAATATTTAAAATACCACACAGCAAAGTTGGCCAATAGTAAATTAAATAAAAGGCCAATGTGATGATCCAGAGAATTGCAAAACAATCTCGCAACCAGTTACTGATGCACTAATAGTCTAATATATGTGATATATGATGCTATGTTATGTGAGATCTAGAAAGAAAAATGAGGTGTATGAAATGTGGATGTATCAGTATGGTGTCTCAAAATGAGGATGGATGATAAAATGAATACATGAACAAAACGTGTACAAGTCTTGGTTTCAAGAAATACTTTCAACAGTTACTTAGGGCTCACAAACCAAAAAATTGTTTGTGAGAGAGATAGAATGATAGAGATTAATTTACCTGAAGGGCACGAGAACTTAACAAAACCCCGGAATGCTTCATCTTCAGGTCATCCAGTGAAAGTTTAACAGCTCCTTTAACAAGTTTTCTATCAAGTTGAGACATTTTCCTTGGAGCAGGTACCACGGTCTTACCAATATGTCAAGGATATACAAATTACATATAAAACAATAAATTTTAAAATATACATCAGACTTTACAAAGCAAATGTTCACACTTAAATGACATGCATGTAAATAATATGCATGCCATTTACATCAAGTGCAAAATTAACACAGAAGTTTAGAGTTGCACCCTGGTTCTATGAAGTAAAATTAGATATCTATCAATAGAAAAAGCAAACCCCTTGTGATACATCATATCCAGCTATAATTAGAGTAAGAATTGCTGAATCTTCACTTAGAAAAGCATAAAAAGATTGTCCATGATAGAGAACAAATAATAAAAAATGTCTTTAACTGTCTGAGATATAGCAAAAAGGGTCGGTCTAACGCAGGATATTGTTTATGATATGAATGGAGCACTATATCGATATGAGTATCTGAAGGCAAGTTTTCCCATTCTAGTATTGCAAAGCCATCTTTCTCTACTATGCCCCCTAAATGCAGACCGTATCTTTTCCAGCCAATGCCCTTCAATGCCTTCATAGATGATTGAGACATCGTGCATGGGGAAAAGTCCTTGAAATACAAAACCTGATATTAAAATTGTTATCATCCAAATTAGTTAGCAGATAAATAAAATCTAACATATAACAAAACAGGACTGAAGCATAATTCAAGGGACTCGTTGAGGAACCTCTGTTTTATCACCATATTCCCTGAGACACGTAGTGTTCTGAATTGATATGTTACTTAATATTATAACTGCCTCCATCACCAGTTCAGTGTGTAGACGATTTTCAGTACAGCAGACTACCCCGCTCCCAACTTTGAGCGTCTCCCTAACAAATGGTTCAGAAAGTAGATATCATTTCAGAATCCATTAGTGCTATGATTTAAGAATTGAGAGGCCCTTATGCATGCCGTATCTTCCAAGAAAGTAACTATTTTGAGAAGGCTTAGAGAAAGCACGTGAACCAAGTTCTAAATACTCAGTTTTACTTTGATATTTGTATCATTTTTCCTCTATAATTTGTATGCTATGTTCTACAAATCATCTACAAATCACCATTTTAAATTTATCCAATTAATAGTATCATGTTCACATTAAAATTGACTAACAGATGTCAATATTAGATGCTGAAAATTGTCAGGATCATGTATACATCAATGCTTCAGCTACATAACTAACTAAAAGCATCTTTGGTCTTTTGTTGGGAATCTTCAAAACCATGGTGATGAGCGATATTCAAAGCAAATTAAAAACTGAAAACTACTATGCATTACATTCCCTATGTACAAAGTGTAGTAAACCATGGTCTTGAGAGATACCCAAAGAAAATAAAAAACTGAAAACTACTATGCATTACATTGCCTATGTACAAAGTGTGGTAAACAGAGAATTAGAATGTTCAATTGATAAGCAACACATCTCATGCACCATGCGATGAAACCTACACATAATCAAATTGTATAGCAGAATAGAGAAAATATTTTCTTGAGTGACTAACTGCAGGAAAGTAATCAATCTGCTGATTTGACAACAAAAACATTATAAATGATAAATGCAGTGCTGACTTGAGATTGTGAATGTACCAACTTGGGAAGCAAGAATTACACTTGTCACTTAAATTATTTCCATGCTTAAGTACATAGTCTTCGAGGCCTGACATAAGACGTTCAAGATTTGCTGCTGGGATAGATAAGTCGTTGCACATATTTGCAGGAAAAACCTTTTCATATCTTGATCCAAGTACATCACAATCTTCTGCTACTAATTGAATTGCAACATTCTAGACAGAAAATCAAAGTGAATCACTAAAACTGTGTTAGAATCTTAATCAACAATTCAAAAATAAATTTGTATGGTTGCTAGGATGATGTCAGTGATATGGAAATGCAATTTGGCAATCTGAATTGGTAGAACTATTTTTAACATTGGTGGCATATCAAAGCGAAGCACTATAACTATGTCAGTTCAACGTACAGGAATCCTTAGAACTAGCATCTGCAAAATTCAAATAAACAAATAAATAAATAGAGAGAATGTGAAATTTGATGCGTATTGAGAAAGAAAGTCAAGGCACATAGCAAAAGAAAGTCAGCACATACCTTCTGTACAAAGCTATGAATTTCAGCCACCAAGAGATCAAGGCTAATAATAGGAGACAGACAAACTTCAGTACCACTGCAAAATAAGACAATCACAACTATTAAAAAGAAACATAACCAACAAATTGATCTTAAAATTATTGAATGTCAAGCAACTCGCGTGCGTGCCTGAATATAGCACCGTTTTTCATGTCAGAAGGTAGTCTTGTTATTCTGGAGGAACCACTTCCTTTCAGATTTATCTGATAATTATATATCTCTGTATCACTAATGCCTACATTACTCACAGAATGCGATTAGAATCATGATACTGATAACAGTTAAAATGTTAAATTAAACATGGTAGTATAATTACACAACACCAAGGTAGTAAATAAAACATTTGACAAGACTCCACATGGCTGATAAAAACTGAGTTCATGTCAATATGTTCAATGAGATCAAGCACAACCACAATGAGAATATTAACTTACTGGTGGTTTTGATAGAAAGCACCCCATCTGTTTCACAAGCAGGGGAAAAACATGAATAAATAAATGCAAAATGCAAAGTACCCCAAAATGGGGAAAAGCATAAACCCTAATTGTAATCATAAATCGTTGAGTTACCCCAATTGTCAGCAACATCTGTGGAAGAAAACCTCAACTCCTGAAACTCCTCTAAGCAGCTTCCAATGCCAGTATCAGAGACTGCTCACAAAAATTTCAAATATTTTTCAAAACAAAATTAAACAAATCTGCACACTCTTTGACAGAGTAGGAAGCCAATCGCTTCATGGTATCAGAGCCTGGTTCACCATGTGCTTGAGCAGTATTTGAACACAAGACCACTAAGTGAAGCAGGTTATGATACCATGAATAGAACCACTTGGCCCAATGCAGATTTTGTTCATTCTATTGAAAATCTATAGTTTTAACCCGAATCACCTAAGTGAGCAAGCAAACGACACCGTTTTACATAATAACAGTTTTTTTGTTAATCAAAGCTAATTAAGGTATGTTTATTTATTAATTAATTAATTGTAAATTAAAATAATAAGAATTAATTAGCGCGCGAACGGGAGAGGCTTACTTGAAATTCGGAGAGAGGGAAGCGAAGATGAAGAGCGAGTGAGAATGACGGAGAGTCTGCAAATCTGCTCCGATAATCGGCATCTCCGGTATGCTAAGGAAATCAACTGCAATCGAAGATTCACATCACATACATAACATAAGCGAATTGATCAAAATCTGGAGAAAACGAATTTGAATAATTTTGCTGTAAATAGAAAACGAAACTCGCATTCACACAATATAGATGTGAAAGATTTGATCTAGGAAGAGAAGAAGAAGAAGAAGAAGAAGAAGAAGAAGAAGAAGAAGCTCACGTGTAAGCAGAGTTTCTGAACCGAAGAGAACTCCATTTCAGAATCGGAGAAGTGTTGAAACTTTCGCGGGTAGAAAGTGATGAGAAACAGTTTTGAAAATCAAAATTTATAGTAAGGGCCCATGGTGTGACCCGACGAACAGGCCCATCAACGTGTTCATGGGCTTCAGTCTGATCCATAAGCAAAAAGGCCCATAATGTTTTTTTTTTCTTTTCATGTGATGCAGAATCCAAAATTAATAAATGTGTCACAAATTGTAGATGCTAAAAAGTGCTAGGGGTCCCAAAAAAGTGCTTTTTTTCAGACGTGAAGCTAAAATTTCTGACTTCTTGCACTCACAAAGACAAGCAAGTATGAAATCCTTTTGCAGTTGCTGCTGCTGACATTGCTTTGGATGGCGACACTCCTTCTTTTTTGGTTTTAGTTTTAGGAAAATATAATTATAGCCGGCAGATATGAGATTAATACTGTCAACACTTTGAGATCGCATTAGTAGGTAAGTCTCTCACAACATATTATTCTCCATACAATGTAAAATGATCGAGCTCGCAACAAAATCCTTAACTGCGACATATCTTGTGGGTGCGACGCTGCTTCTGTGACGGAATCCATGCCCCGTAATATTAAGGTCATTTACATTTATCAGCTGTCTAAGGTTAAGAACATTATACTATCCTAAGGAAGGCAAATTATAGTGGGTTTAAAATTTAAATAGCCAGAAAAAATTGTTTTTGGCCAATTTTTAAATTAATCAAAACTAAGTCCTAGGTGGAGGAAGAGTTTGATGGCTGCAAGATACTTAATTAATTTACTCTACTTTTTTTGGTTGACTGTTAATTTGATATATTTTCAGATCCTGTTTAAGTTCTACAAGCTAGTACTCTCTTGCAAGAACTCACATGATGCCAGTCATTGGCATCGCTGGATGAAATAGAACAAACCACTTTGCTCTGATGCTTATATTCTCTCATTGCTGGAAGTGGAATTATTCCATTTTTATGCACCCCTTGCTACCTTGCTAAATGCATCTATCTAATCCGAATAAAGGGGGAAAATGTCACTATAATCTCAACAAAAAAGGGAAGGAAATTAATATGAATACCAACTTAACACTCACAAGCAGATTCCCTCTTTCAAAAGGAATAAAGGGGCAAGCAAAGAAGCAGGGTGACCCCATTTAGCAGATAAGAATACATTTCTCTTGGAATTGTCAGTGCTTGATACTTTTGCGCAGATCCCAATATTAATTCTACACTGATCTCTCTCTGACTCAGTTCCTACCCTTTCACAGATTTCAAAGAAATCCTTGACCAGGTGCCTCCTAGTCCTAACATACATCAGATTATTGAAACACAACATGCCAGCTGCTCAAATTTGGATCTACATATATTCATGTTTGTAAATTCATTCAGAAATTACGGTGAAACCAAAATTATGGTAGACTGAAGCAACTTTTTTTGTTGTACTGTGCTTTTCGAATGAGTTTACAAACATGCATATGTAAAGGATAACCTATCATTACTAGAGCATGACTACTGCCTTGCATAACTAAACAATTCATAAAATGTCTTCCCAACTATATAATTTGCTACATGTAAAGTAACACTCCCTAATAAACAAAATATCATTTTTAATTCTTTCCTTTGGAATGTAATGTACATTAGTGATGTCTCATTCTAATGATTATCAGTGGGAACACCCCCAGTAAACAAAAGCTGCAATTTCATGGGGCCTTGAGGGTGTTGTTGTGTCCTGTTGTCCAAGATCTTGCTTTCTCTTCTAACAAAGCAATCACCTCACAGGAGCCAATGAGTAAAGTGCACAAAGGAATATCTTTAGTTTCCTTTCTTTATTAAAGCAAGTTCCCCCTCTTCTCTTTTTTCAAATTTAAAACATCCTATTTAGCCTAGCCTCTTCTCATAGCTAAATCTACTTGAGTGCTTGAGGAGTTTATCTAAATCTACCTTGGTCTGCACTCAAAGAACAAGTGCTTCCTCAAGCCTCAACATCAAAAGCACTTAACCTCACAAATCTTTTAACCCCTCAACTCAATTTCTCTTCTCTCAAGTGATTCTGAAGATGTCTTTACAGCTTCAACCACTGCCTCAGCAACAGCAACAGCAACAGCAGCCTGTCCAGGTCTACCCTACCAGTGTTACATACCAGTCACCTCCCCACCATTCAAATGGTTCTTTTGGGTCAGTGTTTGTTGTCCTGGCCATAATAATAGTCATTTCTGCTGTTGCTTGTTTTCTTGGAAGGCTTTGCAGCCGGCGCGGCGGAGGTGGGAAACATGCTAAGCAGCAAAAGCAGCCAAACCAGCACAACATGCGTCCAAAAGAAGTGGATATTGAATTTGGGTTTGACAAGAAGATTGCAGCTTCCAAGCCTATTAATGGACATGGATCAGGTAGAGTGCACAAGCCAATTTCTCATGCTGACATGCAAAGCTTTGAAGGTAGAGTACACAAGCCAATTTCTCATGCTGACATGAAAAGCTTTGAAGGTAGATCACACAAGCCAATTTCTCATGCTGATATGCAAAGCTTTGAAATGAGGCTTGGCCCTCAAGGAAAGATGAGACCAAGTGCATAATGGGAGCATAAAGAGTAACATTATGTCGACATAGCCATCTTATGGCAACCATGCCACTACTATACCATTGTGTTTCTGTTTATCTTCTCTGTTTTTCAGTCTTAGATTTCGAACTGCAAGATGAAATGTATAATTATATTCTCCCTATTCTTAATGTCAAAACCAAGGCTTTGGCTTATTTTCTTCTTAAATATTATCCTTAGCTTTTTCCTCGCTGCCCCAATTTCCTATTGACGTACAAGGCTAAGCACAAAACAAACGGCTAAGCTGCACCAAATCGAAGCTACGCGATAATCTGACCGCATATCCCCCTCATGTAAGAGAAGCGAACTTTTATTTAAAAGAAGAGATTATAAGGATTGAATTTTACACCACATAACCATGTAGTACTTGACAATATATCATAAACAAACTAATTCAGAAGTTTAAACTTGTGGCTTTAAACACAAACTGTTTTATATCGAATAATTTGGAATAGCCTCCATTTCACTTTCATGCCTACCCTAACATAACCTCTATTCCAAGCCATGGGTGAAACTATATTTCAGGACATTCTGTGTTAATGCCTACCCTAACATAAACTGCTTCAACGTGTTCAGGGTGCAAGCAGAAGTGAATCAGATTGGTAGGATAGATTCTCTTTATTAACTTTTGATTAGCAGAGGCAAGGGGTAACATGTTAATATGTTATTGATGACAAAAAGTAGTTCTTCAATTAAAGAAAGTATTTGATGAGCAAGGAAGTCCTCCGCAAAGTTTTTACACCATCCGAAATGAAAATTTCAGTTACTGGTGAGAAATAAAGGACTAGAAACATGAAATATCAGCAAACACATCATTCTGATAAATTGATAGATCATTTGTTTTCTAATGATTTGGTTGTGGTTATTGTCTACAAACCCCACATGCATTCCACAACTTGAGGGAAAATATTGGACAATAAGCATAAATTGTATACACTAACTAGAGCCATGTAATAGCCACTGCTGTAACATGAATTCAAAATAGAAAAACACAAGCCATCTTATCAGTACTATAATTGTTTTATAATAACTCAATGCGTGATTGAAAATGTGCAGTAAAAAACTCAATCATCCATTTCCAGCATCAACAAGAAACATCTAATTTATAACAGTAGCTATTAGAAAGTAGCCTCAACAATTATACTACAAGCTTTCAACGTCCCCCGCTATTAAAAAATCAATGGGGGGAAAGAAACAAGGACAAAAGTTGAAGGGACAGACACATTTTTGCTTGGCATAAGTCAAACAAGTGCAATCTCAGTATAAGTGAACTTTCATGGCCGTAAGGATTGGGAGGTTCGAATGAATGTCATAGTTCAATCCCTGCAAATCCAAAATTTTGTCATGGTGCTTTTTAAGATGATGTAATACCATGAAGGGGAGTTCTTTTGGTTTCTTGAGGAAGAGTTTCGCGAAATTAGTTTGGTTAAATCCATCAGCTTTGAACTCCATGATGCCTATACTCATTATTGCAATGGTAATTGTGTTCCCTCAAGATCTTTGCTCAGAAACTCCCCTTTGGCCGTGGAAAGCTCTAGTTTCTGAATCGCCACTTGAGCTTTGTGGCACCCATGGACTCGGTCCAGACATCTCTCTTGAATTGTAGTCTGTACTGTACATACTAAATTCGGAATCATCAAAGCTTCCATTGGCCATCCTTCTGAATCTCAAGATATCTTCATTGTACTGGCCAGAATCATAAATAGTGCTCTGACCATATTTCACCCCATTAGATAGATCATGTAGTTGATCTCCGCAGTCTAAGGCTCTAGCCACCTGATATAAACCAAGGAAATGATTAGTAGATTATTTGAATCATTGAATAAGATAGAAAAATTTTCAAATCAAGTACATGCTTTAACATGAAGTTGGGCATTTTGATGAACCACGAGATAAGGGTGTCTTAGTATTATTATCACCTGAACCATGCTAGGTCTTTTAGGGGCAGAATGGCGAACACATGCTGCAGCTGCCTCGATCATTCTGAACATTTCACTGTCAACGTATTGCCGTTCAAGCCTTGGGTCTACTAGTTCACCAAAGTCACCTGACTCAATTGCGGCAAGGAGAAGTGGACGCGCCTGGGGACAAAAGAAAGCATCATTCAAAGTGGATGTTATTTGTTGTATTGTATGAAAAAAATAAAGGAAGTCAGCAATTAAACAGGTTAAAGTGGATGTTATTTGTTGTATTGTATGATATGCTTCACAGATAACTAAGGGAAAAGAAAAAGAAAAATTATTGGTTTATACAAAGAGACACTGATATATATAACTGATAGTTAAACACATATAATACACTGATATAGGGAACTTCAAATATCATTGTTGTTGGATTTCACTAGATAAGAAAAAGGTTTAGTCGTACCCACTCAACCAAACTCTCATCGCCCACAGGCTGCGATGGATCAACAGGTTTCCTTCCAGTTACAAGCTCCAGGAGAACAACTCCAAATGAGAAAACATCTGATCTATCCGTTAATTTACCACTTGTGGCATACTCTGGAGCCATGTACCTGCAAATTGAAGCTGGAATGAGTTAGACAGTGTGGTTGTTTAGCATTATGGCTGAGAGTTTTCTCAGATAAGGTTTTTGTCTTAAAGATGAACCTTGAAAAATAGTTTCAAAACTAAAAGTCAGTCTGTTAAAGTGCAAGTTATTAGTTCTCCAAAGGGACAATCATTGAACAAAGTCATATTTTAAGTGACTAAGCTCCAGTGTGTTCTCACAATACCATCTTCTAATAACTGCCACTTTTATTCCATGTCATCACATAAGCTTATCCTTTCATTTTAAGACCAAAATAACTATTTTCCATTGGCAGCAACTCTCAAACCCAATGAAAGTCTACTCTACATTAAAATCTCATGCTTAAGGTTTTATGATAGACAAAGGAAACCTACCCGAAGGTCCCCATCACCCTAGTTGATACATGTGTATTAGCATCATCTGTTAGTCTGGCAAGTCCAAAGTCTGCAACCTGTGTTAAAACAAGGTTAAATCAGATCCAGGACTTCAAATTTAAATAAGCATGACAGAAATAAATTAAAATGTATTGTGTACCTGTGCCTCATAAGCATCATCCAAAAGTATGTTTGCTGACTTAATGTCTCTATGAATAATCTTTGGATTACCTGGAAACATATTTAAACTTTAGCTTTTTGTAGGAGATTGCCATTCACATGATAGAATACTCAGTTAAAATATGGAACAGGAAATAGCAGAAAAAACTCAAAATGATTTGTTTTCAGTATAACTTGTGTTTGGAAAAATGTTCACAAAATCAAGCACAGTCAATATCACCCTTCTCTTTAGACCGATATACCACCATAAAATGATTAGTGACTGGAAATTAACACACAACCTTCTTTGGTAGCTTTTTGTAAATGTCATAGATGAGAAGATAAGAATATAAAAATTAACGAGTTATCGGATAGGATTCGTTAAGGTCCCACATTGAAGAGGATTAGTGCAGGATAATCTCATCTATAAATTAGTTCATGTGGTAGAATAGGCCTAACCCAAATTCTCAATCTCAAGAATAAATGACCCCATAACATGAGTAAACTTACATCCTTCATGTAGATATGCCAGGCCTCTTGCAGACCCAATTGCTATCTTCATCCTCTTAGACCAATCCAAAACTGGCCATTCACTTCCTGGAAGAAGTGGGCATACAAAAAAAAACACGAATGAGAATCCACAAACACATTTTGTAATTTTTCTGCGAACAAACACAAAGAAACTCTCACTACCATGCAAGTGCTGATTGAGATTCCCGTTAGGAACGTACTCATAGATAAGCACTCTTTGCTGCTCGGATACGCAGTAACCAAGTAACGAGACTAAATGTCGATGATGGATACGGCTAATAATCTCCACCTCGGCCTTGAACTCCCTCTCGCCCTGGCCACTACCAGCCTTCAACAGCTTAACCGCTCCCACTCTACCATCCGGCATAGAAGCCTTGTAAACACACCCAAACCCTCCTTCCCCTATCACATTTTCACTTGCAAACCCATTGGTAATTTCCACAATCGTGTCATAACCGAATAATATCTGACCAGTGTTCATGTGCTGTGCTGGATCTGAAGGCGTTCTCATATGATGCACGCCACCCGTATGTTGTGAGTTATAATACCCATCTTGCATACCATTCACATAACCATGCTCCTCCACATAGTAATGCACATCTGCACAAGGCAATAATAGTTACAATACCATTAGTAACTACAAAACAATCAAAAACTTAAAAAGTTGCATAAACTCAATGTCTAAGTATATGTTAGTAAATTCTTCTACAATTGATTCTAAAGCAAAAATCGACTTTGTGAGTAGCTTCTGAGTACCAGAATTGATTCTAAGGAAAAGTAAACGGATACAAACATATTATGAATATTTGCACTCTAACATTGTTCTATTTACCTCCTTTCATTTGAGATTTCTTAGGGGGTGGCATGCCATAGACATGTACTCGTTTGTTCTTCTTTCTCAATACAAGAAAAAGTATGAGAGCAACAAAGCTAATAAGGACAACCGCGGCGACCGCAAGACCAACATATTGTCCTACTTCTGTTTTATGACTGGGGGATGGTGAGGGGGAGTGGGAGTGGGTTTTAGAAGAAGAAGAATCACTTGGTTTTGAATGGGAAGCGTGCGGTGGCGGAGGGTGGGTTGGCCCTGGCCCTGAACCAGCTGGTGTCGGCGGAGGAGTAGCACTAGGGGAAGGTGTAGTGGAATTTGTAGCAGAAATGGCCGGGGGAGGAGGGGTTTGTGATTGTGGCGATGGAGGGGGAGTGTTGCCGGTTGGGGAAGGTGGTGGCGGCAATGATGTAGGCGGCGAAGATGGTGGAGTTGGGGGAGGCGATGACGAAGAAGGAGGAGGAGGTGAGCTCGGTGGAGGCGTGGAAGGTTGCAGAGGAGGCGGCGACGTTAGCGGAGCAGGCGGTGGAGATTGTGGCGGAGACGGGGAAGGTGGCGGTGGCGGAGAAGAAGACGGTGAGGTTTTCGGAGGATTGGCGTCCCCGAGGAGCGATGTTGATAATGGCGTAGGAGCCAAAGCCTTTCTAATTTCATCAGCCAAATTTTCCTTCGTCAAGTTTTCCTTAGCCATTTCTGAATTGTCTCAAAAATCTTCAATTAGAAATGGCGAGGAAAATGCGAAGAAGGAAAATGCATAGAAAATATGAATTGAGGACAACAATTTAGGATCAAAATTTCCAAAAGGAATGGAATGGGGTTATGGTTGTTTAAAGAAAGAAGCTGAAGAGAAGATTGAAGAAGTGGCCAGCGAAATGGGGAAACAGAATTGCCAGCACGACGCGACGCGTTGAGAGAGGGTGTGTGTGAGATTGCAGGAAGAATTAAGAAAAAAAAGAATTAACAAGAAATATGAGAAATGGTTATGAATGATAAGGCCTTGTTTAGGTAGGTAGTTTGATGTTTGCTTAGATTTGATTTGATGCTTTGGGTTGGGTTTGTTAAAGGAGACAAGTGTCTCTCTATTTTATTCTCTCCATCAATTTCGGGTTACCGCGCAAACTAAAACCCGTTCCAGCTTCCTAACTGCTACCTAGTTAACCAACTAACTAACTAACGGCTAACGGGTTTCTTCCTTTTTACCCGATTCTACTGTCGGATCTAGACTGTGCCCTCTAATGGGCTTACATTATTGGGTTGGGCTTTTAATGCCTATATATCCCACTATTTCAACTTCCATTTGTTTTCCATAAACAAAAAAAGAGACTGTCTGGAAAGCTATGATAGTCAAACACTATCCTTAAATAAATCAAAAACACTCATAGCTCAGAAGTAAGTTGGTTTTGAACCAAAAAGATAAAAAAAAGTAAGTTGGTTTAAGGGTTTTATATGGTTTTTGTTTTATGTATGAGTTGAATGTACTTAAGTGAACATAGTTACTTTTAATTTACTTGTCTATTTGCATTGTAATATGCTTTGTAAAATTTTACTCTTGTATGATAAAGGTATCGCTGAAACCTTTGGTTTTAAATCCAAACAATTTTTTGACAAAAAAATAGTTATTGGTTCTTTACCTATAATGGGTTTGTGTTCAATCCACTTCAACCTTTTTCTCTTATATTTTGCAATCCACTTATTTGGATGTAGATTTTAATACAGTCTCATATGTTAAGTGCTGACATGACTAAGAGAGTGCTCCATGAGCTGTACCATCTTTTAGTGCTTAATTTTGTCATATAGTATTAGCCTACTCCTTATGAGTGGACTCATTTTCATATAAAGGCCGATTACATTAATTTATATAAGAAATAAGAAATTGACTAGACTCTATAACTCTCTAGAGACGCTTTCTAACTTTGTAGAAGCATCTCGACCTTATTAATTTAAAACACAAGAGTTTCTTATGGATAATGCTTTGAGATAGTTAAAAAAGCAATTAAGAAAAAGGTGAAATGAGTATAGGGTTAATTCAATATGTTTCAGGTCTCTGATCCCTGATCTATAGGATCACATAACCACATTCAAATAAGTTCCTAATTTTTTTTATACTTTTGATCCTTAACACAAAAAATTCAAATAAAGGTCCAGTCACTATTTATGCTTATATATGTGGCCAAGTTTCTGCCTAATCACGATGCCACATGGAATTAATTAATCCTATGTGATTTTTATTTTTATTTTTTCACAAGCGGCCTCTTCTTCTCCAATTCTCCATCATCTCCTTCCTTGTTTTTATAACTTTGTAGTTCTAGGTGCACTCTAATGGGTATGCTAGAAAATGAAGCACAGACGAAGAAGGAGGGAGAGGCCCAGCGAAATAACTTAGAATCTAGTGACCTCGTCGGGACATCACAACTTGCAAGTCTATTTTTCTCCTTACTCCAATCTCGGTTGGACACGAAATCACCACCATCCTTCCCCTCTCACCAAGGTGAACCAGAACCTTAACTCAACTCCTGGAATGTAAACTCAGAAGCTTCATCGAAGAATTTTAAAAAAAATGTGATTATGTGAGTTCTGAGTTTTCTAAACCCATTTTTAAGACTATTTTCGAGGTTTGATGCATTCAAAATGCTTGAATTTAAGCTTTTGCATATTAAGATTCATGAATTTACTACTTGGAATGTATCTCTCTGATGATCTCGATCACTTAAGAAACTACGTTTTGGTTGACTCGTGGTTTCGGTTTGAAAAGGGGGTGGAGGCGAAGGGGAAGGGGGACGGAGAACAATGGGTTCTATAGTGATTATTAGACCATGATGGTGTCGCGGTTCTCAGCAACCGCATGAGCAAGGTCAAAGAGGATGGGGTCGGCGTTGGGGGAGGGAAGGGGAGGAAGAGGGTGAGGTGGAAGGTTTGGGTTGAGGTGAAATGACAAGTAGGATGTTGACTGAGTGAAGTTTGGCCATGTGTGCACTAAATAGTCATTTGGCCTTATTCGAATTTAAGAAATTTATAAGGACCAAAATGCAAAGAAATTTTCTAGGAATCTATTTGAATTTGACCTTATATAAATCAAGGCGCTGAAATAATTTAACCCATGATTGTAATAGTGAATTTGCAAACGAGGAAAATGTGAAATGATTTGTAATAAAAAAAAAAGTGAAATGATTATCGGTGAATTTTGAAATATTTTATGTGGAACTCATATTATTATATATTAATAAAGAAATTAACTTTTTTTATGGTGTGACCCTTACAGTTTCTCTTTAATCAACTAATATCCTTTTTAGGAAAATATAAAACGTGTTTGGTTATCAGTTAGAGTTACTTTTTATTGCACTAATGAAAAGTTAGATTTTGTTTTCCAACACATAAAATGTGAAAAGAATATTGAGGGAGAGAGTTTGCATTAAACTGAAAATGCAAATTAAACACTCCCTTAAACTAAACTAGGCCCGCTGTTACCGTCAAGTGTCAACGTGATTTGTCCTACACTGCTCGTGTGCGGATTGGTACCAAACATATTATGGACAAATTGCAATACTTTAATAAAAATGAGTAGTTTTATCCAGAACCAAAGCCTATGACGAAGTAAATGTTATTAATTCATTTGATCAGTCAATTACTTGCACACGTTCAATTCTGGAAGCAAAGGCTTAATTTATCCACGTACTACCTTGCGTATATTTGAATGTCAATAAAGCAAGCAGGGTTGCTGGATTTTGCAGTCAAACATGGGTGAGGACCAGATCTTAGGCTTCAAGTTTGATAGGTCAGCGCAGTACTTGGCAGACAAGGAAGGAGAACCAAATTATGTTTTTTTTTTTGAGAAAATTATATTATTACTAGTACTACAACTAATTAATTATATTTTCAGTCCTAATCAAAATACCACCTACCGTCCTACCTACACAAATAAAGCATTTTATATGGAATTAGCAACAAAAAAAAAGCATTTTATATGGGTACATCAATTCACTCTTCACATTTCACACCATAAATTAGGTGCAAAAGATACATATGCTTCACTTATTAATTTTGCGTTTTGTGTTGAAATCATTTTTTAATTAACTTAAGTGATATATTTCGATTCTTTGTTGGGATCCTTCCTTTCTTCAAACGGAACGAACAGTAGTTTACCATGTCACAATTAAATTTAAATTTATAAAATATTTAAAATAAAAAATATAGAAATGTGATTGGATGCATGTATAGAATTCTTACCTCTTTTAACTCTTTACCCAACCACTAGCTAGTATCGATTTTTCTGTTCAAATTAAAAATCTTACTACATTAAAGTTATTTAACGAGTTAAGTTAAGATTTATAAGTTTGACATTTATAGTACATGAATATGAATGCCTCTTACATGCATATATTATTTAGCAGGTTTTACAATTTTAGTAATTAGGGGTAAAATCCTCCGATTTGTACTACATTGAATTATCGAAGCTCAACCTCATTAGCACCATGCTAGCCCCATTATAGTTATACAAAGTACAAACACAATGTGAAATTTATTATACAAACTTTTAAAAGGCTTGTCAAAAAAATTATGTAAGAGTTAGGAGACATGTGAGTTGGATGGTGAGATTCAAAGATCAATTCTTAATGGGTGCTGTTTATCTTTTTAATGTAAAAAAAAACATGAACTTTAATTTTGAAATGCTCACTATTTTTATAACAATTAATGTTTACTTTATAGTGCAACTACTTTGTACACATATCCTTGTTTAAACTTTCCAATATAAATTAAAAATGATTTCAACTTAAACCTAACACACCCAAAGCAGTGGAGAGCTTTGATAAATATCTTGGTTTACCAACTATGATAGGTAAGTCTAAGACCCGGATCTTTAATTTTGTTAAAGATCGTGTCTGGAATAAGCTCAAAGGGTGGAAGGAGTCCACGCTTTCTAGAGCTGGTCGTGAGGTTTTGATTAAATCTGTTGTACAAGCGATACCTTCTTATGTTATGTCATGTTTTATTTTACCTGACTCTCTTTGTGCATATATTGAAAGGATGGTGTCCAGGTTTTATTGGGGTGGCGATGTTGAAAGGAGAGGCCTACATTGGGCTAGCTGGCAAAAGTTAACGAGATCTAAATTTGATGGTGGCCTTGGTTTTCGTGATTTTAAGTCGTCTAATATTGCCCTTGTGGCTAAGAATTGGTGGAGAATTTTTTCTCATCCAGAGACTTTACTTGCTCAGGTTTTTAAGGGAGTTTATTTCCCGCATGGTGATTTATTGGGTACAAAACTTGGCTATCGCCCAAGCTATGCATGGTCCAGTATTATTAAGTCTAGTTGGATTTTCCATGAAGGGGGCCTTTGGAGAATTGGAGATGGTAGCAAGGTTGATATCCTTCATGATAAATGGTTACCAAATGGGGCTCCTGTTATTTGTAGGCAGGACTTAATGGCTGAACTTGGGGTGTCTAAGGTCACTCATTTGATTGACCATGCGTCTAACTCTTGTAAGCATGACCTGGTGGATTTTATTTTCCACCCAGCTACCGTTTCCATTATTTTACAAATTCCTTTGCCTTTGCATGGTGGTATTGATACTCTTATGTGGCCTGAAATTGTCGATGGCAATTATTGTTCCAAGTCTGGATATGTTTTTGTTCGCAGGAAGGTTCTTGGTGCTTGCTCTTCAACATCTTCTCAATCTTCGCTTCCTGCACCCTTGTGGAAGAAGTTTTGGCGTACCGATGGTCAGCCCCGTTGCAAGGAGGTGGCGTGGCGTGTGGTCTCTGGTTTGCTGCCTGTCCGTGCTTCCCTTCGCTGGAGAGGCCTTGATGTTGACCCTTTGTGCCCATTGTGCGCTTGTGATGAGGAGACGGTATTTCATTTGTTTGTATCTTGTCCTGTTGCACAGAGCTTCTGGTTTGGTTCTCCTTTATCCCTTTGGTTACACAGGTTTGGAAACATGGAGGAATTTTTGGCTGATTTTCTCCCTGCGGCAGATGATGATGCTCTAGCGGTTTGGCAAGCAGGTGTGTATGCTCTTTGGGAGACGCGTAACCGTGTTGTTTTCCAAGATGGTGAGGTGCCTGTCCCGGTTGCTGTTGTGATTTAACGCTGTTGTATGCTAGCTGCTGCTCCCGTCGTGGACGCAACTGTGGTGCCCAGACCAAGCCCGACGCTACCATCTTCTTGGGTAAGGCCGACGCACGGAATTTACAAGCTAAATTTTGATGCAGCGGTGGCATCCACGGGGCCGGTGGGGTTTGGTTTGGTTGTGCGGGATAGGCATGGTGAGGTGCTTGCTTCTGCAGCACAACACCTCCTTCATGCTTCTTCGCCAATCATGGGGGAGGCAATGGCTCTTAGGTGGTCCATGCAGCTGGCTGTTCATATGGGTTTTCGGCGTGTGTTGTTTGAGACGGACTGTTTACAGCTCTTCCAGCGTTGGAAGAAGCCGCCGATGGCAGATCTTATTTAGCTAGTATTATTGCTGATTGTTTCATGTTATCTCGTTTTTTTTATTATGTTGACTTGTCTTTTGTTCGCCGGGGGGGCAATTCTGTTGCCGATTACCTAGCTGGTAATGCTTCCAATTACTCTGACATGGTTTGGTTGGAAGAGGTTCCAGTTGAGGTTATTGATTTGGTTCATGCTGATGTAATGGCTTCTATGCCTACTTTTGCTTAATATATTTGCAGTTTCCATTCAAAAAAAAACACACACACACACTCAAACAAAAATTTAATAACCAAGTGGGGTTAGTGTAGTGGTTCAACACTTCATCCTTTAAGTGAGTGGTTGGGGGGTTTGAATCCCAACTCTTGCGAATAGAAAAAACTCTTTGGTCAGTCCCTACTGCTTAGTACGCTGACCGTAGGGCGATGGATTAGTCTCACGGCTGTCGGCTGTGGGATACCTTGTTCAAGATTAAAAAAAAAACAGAAATTTAATAAAAACAAGTCATAAGTAAAACACATATTGAATACTCCATAAGAGATTTGTGATCTCACTATAAAGAGCATTTGTTATCTTTCCAATTGCTTCATCAAGTTCTCGTTCACATTTATTACTATTAGTATTTTATCCATTAAATGAAACAACAAATAATTTATGATCCATCAGTAAACCGTAAACTAAATTTTTAAATGCTCCTCCTTAGTGTCCCCACGCGGGCCACGCCTATTAAGTCATCATCACTGAGATCAGCCGGTTCGATTACATAGCCCGTGAGCTCTGCTCCACAAAAAATCAAAGCTCCATGCCATGCCCTTATTTAATCACTCACCAACCAAACTAAGTTTTAAATAAATAGTAACTTATTACATCAACTATCTCTATCTCAACTAGTAAAAACAAATTACTTCCCATTAAAAGATTGTGTTTTCAATTCTCGCATTCAATGTGAGTATCTAATGCTCTATAGTGAGTTATTTTTAAGCAACCTGTGATCCCGCAGACATACTCTAACTCATGAGGTAGTGAGAGTCGAAACCATCCAAATTTTTTTTGGTTACAAATCCATCCATGATCCATCCAAATTTGTCAATGATAATATTAATTTAATTATTAGAGCCTGCATGTGTACTTACGAAGAAAATAAAAGCGATTAAAATATAAGCTTGAGTTTTCAAATTTTGACCAAAAGGAGGTTTCCTTCTGGAAGGGGGTGAGGTGAGTCGAAGCTCCGCGTGTGAAGACAAACACGCGCATCTTCACGCATTCATACAAAAAAAAGTAATTAAGTTAAATTAAATCAAAGAAAGAGAAATTCAGAAGACCGAATAAAATTCAAAGAACCTCCTCACATATAAATCCCACAACAACCATCTTCCATTTCATTTCATACCACCATCTCCAACTCCAACAACCTCCATAACAAACAGTTCCAATTCTGTTACCGCGAAAACCGCATCAAATCACGCAAATCGCACCAGTTTTCAAAAATGCAATCCGATTCAGAGTTCAGAGATTCTTCTGATTATGATCATGAGTTAGTTGATGATTCTGCAAAATTCGAACTCGATTTCATCACCAAACTCAAAATCGAAAACGAAGTGGAAGATGAAGAACAAGTAGAAGAAGATGATGATGAAGAAGAAGAGTTTAGTTTTGTCTTGGTGAATCCCGATGGCTCGCCGATCTCCGCCGACGACGCCTTCGACAACGGCCAAATACGTCAGATCTACCCTGTTTTCGACCAGAATCTTCTCTCATCCGACGGTGGCGACAGTCACTACTCGCCGCTGAAGAAAGTTTTCGTTCAGAAGACTGGCGATTCGTCGTCAGCGGCGGCGCCGGAGGAGACATACTGCGAGTGGTCACCGAAGACAGCGGTGAAGAGCAACTCGACGGGGTCATCCAAGGTGTGGAAGTTCCGTGACGTGAAGCTACGGAGCAACAGTGACGGCAAGGATGCTTTCGTGTTCTTGAACTCGGCGGCGGCGGAGAAGGCGAGCCCTACCGGCGTTGTTGTGAAGAAGGTTAAGGCGGTGAAGGGGAAAACGACGACGTCGACTTCGGCGCATGAGAAGCATTACGTGTTGAATAGAGCGAAGAAGGAAAGTGATAAACGCAAGTCTTACTTGCCGTATAGGCAAGAGCTGTTTGGGGGTTTCTTTGCTAGTACCAATGGGATGCACAAGAGTCTTCATCCTTACTAATTTTTGTGATTAGAGGAATTTGGTTAATTAAGTTCAAGTTTTTTTATTTCTTATATGTAAATGTTTAGTTTGATCTGCACCAAACTAACTTGGGATTCTTTTTTTTTATGATGTAAATTCAATGATAATATTTCACTATTTTGGAGCTAATTTCCCTATTGTCTAGCATCAAATGGTTAATGGTCAAATTAGTCCCTGCGTTTGTAAGTGAGTTTGATTTTAGTTCCTCTAAGGCAAAATGATGTTTAGTGGCGGTCTTTCAGTAAACGTAAAAATGATCGCGACTATACGTTATTGTCCCTCAGAGGAATTAAAATCAAACTCGAATACAAATTCAGAGACTAATTTGACCATTAACCCTTGAAAAAACTTTCCATTGACTCATATTCATAAAGAAAAATATGTGTGTTGGTTGCGTAATAGTTCATCAATTCATTCCTCAAGCAAGTGGTTGAAAGTTCAATTCCCGAATTATGTAGTACCCGCAATTTTTTTTGGGTGTGATACCCACATTAGGTGATTCAGTAGACTAATGACATCTTTGTAATTGAACTTATAATTCTCAATGTTATAATTATAGTCTCAATAGTACTCTCATTCATTGGACAACTCAACTGTCCCCCGACGACCTTTGTTGACGTCCACCACGACCTTGCAGAGGTTGCAGTGAATCTCGACCTTAACATTGAGTCTGAGCGACATGATTTCAACAAGGGAGATGCTTAACACCTATCTAATCGACATCATTAATCTTAAGGTACATTATTGAGAAAATACAATTGATAACTCATGAGAGCTGCCTTCGCTTTTGGCGTTCCTTCGTAAATCTACGAGCAATCGTGAGGATTAGCCATTCTAATTTCATTTGCTTTGGTTCAATTTTGATACATTAGTCTTTATTACTATGCTAACTCATTTAGGGTACCATACCTTCACCTGAAGTAAGGTACCACAGCAAGCACCAAAAAGATATTGACCAACTTCTAGCTGCCACTTAGTTCGTTGATAGTAGGCCAAGATATTAATCTCATGAGGACGCTACAGAAAATCCATTGCAAGAGAAATAGAAATGATTATGAGAAAGGTTGGAAAGAGAAGTGATTTAACGCGGTTCAAATGTGAATTCAAGTATACTCTTTATGGAAAAAGCTTATTTTATGGCATAACCTCTTATGAACTATTTAGAAATTTTGTTGAGTTCATTTTCATAATTCTCATATTAATTTATGAATAAGTGTTTTTATATATATATTTTGATAAAAAATTTAAATAAACTTATGAATAAAAACTTATATAATACGAGCTTATTATTATAAGCATTTAATTTAATTAAGTAGTTTACCTAAAATTGCTTTTAAAAGGTGAAGAAATATACCAACTATTTTACACGTTCATTCCGCAAGAGGAACTTCTAAGGAATTATTGAATGGAATCTAATCAGGATTGAAACAAGGTTGCGTGAGAAACCAACAAAGTGTACATGCATTTATTTTAGCCTACAATAATTGCATTTTTTTAGTACTCTTATTCTAGTCATTCATTTAAGGATTTTATCTTCAACCACTTCATCTAGAGACATAATAAATCTGAATGACCTGTCCAAATCGTTGGCGGTTCCACCCAACTGCAGCATAAATGAAGAGAGAAGCAGCAATCACCACTCTCTCGTGGAGAGAGTTTGCATTATTTCTTTCTCATCAAGTTCTCATGGATAAATAACAGGTTGCGCCTCTTGTATGTAAGGGGGCGTTTGTTACATGGATTGAAAAATGATACCCAGGAATCTCTATTCCCAGGAATATTAAGATGGGAATATTATTATCAGGAATCTTCAAAAAATGTGTTTGGTAACAAATTTAATTCCCGGGAATCTTTTTTATATTTTTAAAAATAATTAAAACATACATTTCGTTAGGAATGCAAATATATGATGTAATTCCTAAATTGTCCTTATTATATATAATGTTTAAATACGTTTAATATTTTTCAATGTAAGTATTAAAAATATGAAATTTCTAAATAAAAAATACGTTTAATTTTTTTTTTCAATGTAAGCATTAAAAATGCACAAACAGCTTTATAACAATAGTTGTAACAAGAGTTAAAAAAAAATAGTTGTAACAAAAAAAACTTTATAACAGTAGCATCTTTTTATTAATTAACTCAAAATGAAAAGTCACAAACAACTTATCCCTTTTTCAAAATATTTTTCACTAGACTACATTTGCCTTAAATCACTGAAGTAGAAGATGCAAATGGAGGCAACAACATGCAACTAAAAAAAACCAGAAATGGATGTGGAATGGTTGCTGGATAAAACGTGGGTATTAAAACATATTAAAGGGTCAAAATGGAACTTTATAGTACAAAATTCAATCCCACGATCTCATCATGCCTGGGTATCTTTGATATACCCACCCTCAAGCTTGGGAATGGACCACCATGGTAACATGTGCAAATAATTTACCCGGGAATATATCATACTTGGGTATATATTTTTGTAATCTCCTACCAAACGTGGATATCTACTTTCCCACACATCACATTCCCGGGAATGTATTTTATAACCCTCTAACAAACGCCTCCTAAATGTCTACAAATTAGACTACAGATCGTGCTATCCATAGTTACAGCATCCAAAATAAATATGAACTTCCTTGAGGAAGTGATGAACCAAACGTATTTATTACATTGCATTGATTAAACCAAACAATACAACAACTGTACAACATTATTCTTTCCGATGAGTAACTACTACCTACGACATGCTTACTGTAATTACACTCATATATTTGCCATAGGATAGAGTATGCTGTTATCAAAGTGAATTTTAGCGTAAATCAAAGATTTCAAACCTTAGATTGGAGTTTTTGTACACATTGGAGCAGTGTTCATACACAGGGTTCCCATTATCTGGTTCTTTGTGTGGATGGAATCCTTTCTCCTGGCAATTTTTCAGAATCTCCATTCCATCAGGGTCTGTTAGGCGAAATAGTCCACAGCTCCTGGAGGAAATTAGTAAATTTGAGTAACCAGATACTTTTATCAGCATATGCTAAGAATTCTTAGCATACATAAAATTTTCGAATTTGGATTCCCTATAGTCAGGGAAATCTAGCATTCATGCAAACAATTACTTTTAGTCGTCAATGTTGATTTGACAATTCACATTAACTTGCATTAGTAACTCAGAATGTGAGCCATTTGATCTTTGATATAGGATGGCTCAAATAATTGAGTGCATGAATGCGAGATTACCCTAACTGTAGGGGATCCAAATCTAATTCTTTTGCAATATATAACCAACTGTATAAGACCATAAATCATAACATAACCGATAAATTAACTTAGTGAATACATGGAGAGTGACTCTTTCTTAAATTGCATGACTGCAGTATTTAGAAATAGACTTATATTGTGGTTAAACAGAAGCTAGCGCAAGTGCTTTAGCATTCTAGATCTACTAGATCTATAACAGGTTCCTATTACTAATCATATCCAAAGGAACATATAAATTGGTTTAATTTGAAATGTCTCGCATTCATACAGCCCCCCTTTTTTGCCCAAATATGTAACTAGATAAGTGTAAATAATTATTTAAAAAAGATAGAAAAACACAAGAATGCTTAGTAGTAGAATTGGTAGATATCCAAATTTAAGGTGAAAGACAACAGTTAGTATAAAAGTGCAAAGGCAATTGCAGGAATAGGTGAGAATTTGTCCATATCATGAAATTAAAGACTAGTAGTAGACCTTGAGGTATCAGTTGGTGCCAAAACAATAGCAAACGCCTCAGGAATCATCATCTGAAAAAATAACACTCAACTGTAAGTTCAAACTTGGTCTACAAAAGGAAAAATAGAATAATTAGAATATGTTTCAAGTCAACATGCTAATTTGAATAGTTAGGTTGATTATTATTATTATTACAAACAGTTTGTTCGCATTGAAGATGTATATCTGATGTGGCAACTGACTAGGATGACATTGATTATCCTAGTCACTTGCCATGTAAGATATACACCCTCTACGTCAGTAAACTCCATTATGTATTGGATGATAACAGTGGGATCGAACTTGTTTAATTTTGAAAGTACAAGGACTTGATTTGTACCATTGAAAGTACAAGGACCAAAATCACGCATTGACAAAAGTATAGGGCTCAAAAGTGTGATTAAACTTAAACTTTAATCATCAACTTTATCAAAAAAGAATTAAATATGCATATATCACCACATATAGTGATTTTTTTTATCCCTAACTAAAATGGTCGCTATTGCAGGCTGCCACCAAAATCGTGAAGGTTGTCCCTATCGCAGGCTGCCACCAAAATCATAATGGCGACCTTGGTGCAAGTGAAAATTTAGATTTAATTCACAAGATAAATTCTTAAGCAACATTGATTCATAAGGGTGTTAATACTTAACATGCTGATAAATGCTTTTTACAAGAAAAATGTCAGTAATAGCAATATATACGTGGATCAATCACCTGGTATGAGTGTTGAGTATGCAGATCCACCGATGACATGAAACAACTCTGAGAAGGATGTGTCTAAAATTTTTTAGAAAAAGAGAAAGGTTAGAGAAGTCAAACCTGGAGGAACTACTGTTGCTGAGCCCATGCAGACTAACTTGGGATAAATGAGGGATATGGTCTTTTCACTCTTTTGTTTGGGCTAATTTGGGCTCTAATGCAATCTAAGATGATAATAATGATGTTTATTTTGATCAAAGAAAACAGTACCAAAGAAGAAAGGTATAAGCATTTCATGGTTTTAATGGATAGAGGCTCTCAGTATGCTTAAAAGTTAAAACACTAAGTCTGGACAATGTTGCTACCACTAATTTACTAGATTTTCAAGTGATTTGGGCCTATTGACCTTGGCACCCATTTCCTACTAAGCTTACTTCAGGACAATCCAAAATAAAAAAGTTGGATGGTCAGTTTTAATATCTCAACCTGACCTGACACAGTGAATCTAATTAGTATTTTATTCTAAATGTCATTTTCAGGTTTCATCCTCAACATGACACTACTTTTAGCCCAACCAAGATGAACCCAATCATTGCTAAGATAGGTTTATTTGGGTTGATGAATTTTTATCCTAAGCCTCACCTACCCAACCTTAACAGAATTGATTTATAAAGTTCTCTGAATCAAGGCCAACCAGCAAAACCCCCTAATCTTAATTAACATAGCAAAAGAATAAGAAGACATACATGGATCCATCCTACAGGATAAAGTGATCTTTCATTTAGGATTTTGAAAACTTCCTCCTCATTTGTAGCTTGACACTGTAATACAGTGCAGCAAGTTAGCAACAAGCAGTAATAAAATCATGCCCTCTACAAAACATGTGCTAATTTTTTTTTAACAAGCATATGTGCTAAAATAATGTAAAACCAAACTAAAAACAATGTAGCACAATCCGAATACTAACAGAATTAGAAGCTGATTCCTGCTTTGGTATGATTAGAGTAGTCATATAGAGGGTTCCCTTCTCCTGGATAATTTAAGGACATAATGACATATCAATTTCAAATTCTGTAAAGCAATTTAGCAGATCAGATTCTTCATTTCTTTACCACAAAAGACTACTCTAGCAGATTTAAATCTCTAAAAAAACAATGACATATAGTTAAACGCAACTGTACAAGATAGAAAGTGAATAAGCATCCTACCAGCATTAAAAACAGAAGTAGAAGTAAACATGGTGAATGTAACATATGAGAGAGGAAGGTAGAGAGATTTTAGTTGTCTCATTTATTTCAAACCTATCGAAAGATCCAAAGAAGGAGGAATCATGCAGAAGGTAGTGGTATGACACATTACCCATTTTGTGGAAATTTTCTGAAAATAATGCCATAATCTGATAAAACTAATATCTCTGTCTATGGCCTTCAAAATCACAAGAAAATTTAACAGGACAGCCAAAGGCAATAAGTTATTATTTTAAAATGATTCTTACAAGGAAGGCACCAAGTATACCACAAGTTTCCAGATCCTTTTCTGTATTTTCCTTAGCAAGATCAAGAAAATCCTCCATCAATCGCATTGACTGGAAAATATGAAACGAATAGCTGTTAAGCATAAATAGTCTGCAATGGTCATGTATAGTGGGGCTAATTAATAGAGACAATTTTGATGTTCAGTGTAATGTTCATACATGAAATAGTGGTTCTTACAATATGTACATCCCGAACGGTATTTGATGAAGTTGATTCATTATCTGACGTCGAGGATCCATCTCCTGAATTAAAAGCTGTAATATGAGAATTTTGTGTATCTTGAGGCACTGTCTTCACAAAGCAGAGTGCAGGGGAAGGTGAGGACTGAGTTACTTTATTATCTAAGAAGCGTCGATAGGCTTCCTTAACAGCAACTGGTTTTAAATAATTCAGTGAGCAGTGGCACAACCTACTACTCAAATCTCCTAATTGACATGATGAAACCCTAGCTGTTTCCTCTTCAGTGACCCTTAAGCTGCATCCCAATCAAAAGGGGGAAAAATTAAAATTGTATTCCAAATTTCTAATAACACATCTGTACAGATATCAGAATGTTATAAGAATTTTAGAACATTCATTCATAGTTTCCCTACTCAGCCTAAAATTATGAAGTAAGTAAGAAACAGAACATGCAGAATTTGAACAATATAGTCATTGGTTATACCTTTGAACTCTGCTTTCTGCTGATTCATTATTTCTAATCTGCCACAGAAACTACAGGAATCAAGAGATTTCTTACATGTTACATAATTACAATCAACCAGAAAAATGTGCTGCTTTACCTTCATGTTACTTGCATCCTGTTCTTCATTGAACTGTTTGAACATCTGGGAGATCAATAGTTGAACAATCAGTTGTATAAATTTCAAAAAAGGTATACAATCTATACAGCGAAAGGAGCTTCTTTTTACATCAACCACATAATTTTACACTTTACAGATAGTGCTCCTTTTGGTAATCCCTTTATGAGCTGCAGAATTCAATATGAAGCCACTCTTTAACAGAAAAAAGTAAAAATAAAGTAAAATCAACTCATGCAACAGACACTATTTGCAAAAAAATTCAGATTGCCAATATCTTACCTGGTAAGGATGATCAATATCCATATTTTCTTTCATGAAAATTCCTCCTCAATTTTCTTTTTTATTTTTTAAAATAACCCTCTCGGTGTGCTTCTGGCCCACACCTAACTAAGATAAACTTGAGTATGAAACATAGAGAAGGCTTTGGCCACTGGGGGGCGAAGGCTTGAAAGATGATCTTCAAAATAGTGGATCAAAATTAAGCTCTTTGCTAATTGCCATGAGATGAAACTTTTACATATTGAAGGGGAAAAAAATATAGGAGATTATTTTGGTAAAGTTAAACTAAAAAAATAAAATATAATTATCATACCATATTATTCCAAGACAAAGTGTACTCTCTTTCCAATATTATTTTTAACACGCTCTTATATTGATTCGGTAAAACTCAAACATGTTCAACTAAAAATATGGAATTCACATAAATTTCAATCGATAAATGAGATAGCATTGGACATAAAGTATTGTCGCTTATTCTATGTTTGGTTATAGAATAGAGAATGCCAAACTGAAAATGAAAAGAGAGAATATGTTGAGTTTTGTAAAATAATAAGACATGTGCTCATTACATAAATAGAGAGGTTCATCACATTTGTGAGAATTGAGAATAATACTTATGGTAACACTTATCAGTTATCATAATTTGATATAATTGTTAATTGATTGTATCTCTTATATACATGATTCTATTCAGATTTATAGCTCAGATATACGTACGAGAATGAGAGACACCTTTGAGGTACACATATTTTATACCTTAATACTTATTGTTTCTCACCCAATGCAAAGTCATTTTCTAAAAAGAAAGGCTTTTTTAAAAATCAATGCAAAAACATTTTAAGGATAATAATGGGGGTTCATAAATTAATACAAGTATTTTCAAGAAAAATAATAACATTTCACAAACTAATAGAAAAAAAAAATGATTTTTTTTGTCAAGAAATTTTTTGATATGAACTACTAATTTACCATCTAAGTCCAAAAAGTCACTCCAGCCCAGCCCATCACAGGTCAATCCGCAGCGGGTTTGTTCATTTCCAAAATGGATACGCTGAATAAAATTGCAAAAAAAATGATGCAAAAAACTTTGTGAATTGACTACACTTAGATCAACCATTCAAACGATAACATGACAAACTAGGATCGGCGTCAAATCGTATTCACAAATCTTCTTTTCAGCAAAAATCAACATTTGATTTTATGTATGCAACACCTTCTTTGTTCGCATGAAAATTGTATGGTCACATCTACTTGTGGCTTAAAACCAAGATGTTACTAACTTTCTTCACTATCACTCAGATATAGGCTCCGAAAATAGAGATAAGGAAGCAGTGTCCATTACACACCCAGACCTCATCACATTTCTCTTTCTTTATCCTTTGGTAGATAGGTAGATAGATATGCCACGCACCCTTCAATTTCATGCATCTTCATTCATGAAAACCTAACAGTCTACTAGCTATTATTTTTTCTCTAGCTCATTTCCTTCAGCAACCCGTTATTCACAGAAGCTAGACAAAGTAAGTTCACGCTGAAATTTCTGATTACAAATTACAAGTCTTAGCATTTGAGTAAACTGTGTCTTGAATTTTGTTTCAATTGCGAGACTAGACATGCATTTTATGTCTCTTTTGACAGTGAATGTTTGTCTAGTCCTCCATGTTCTATTGTACATTTCCAAGTGCCTAACATAATTTGGGAGCATTGAGATTTGAGATGATTGATTTTATTGTGTCTCTTCAGCAGGGGGAAGAGGTATTGAAGTGCTAAGTGAGTCATGGCTGGGGCATTAAAAAAGTGCATGATGCTTTGTTGTACAAGCAAGATTGTCTCGGTATGTTACTACTAAATTATGATTATTTGAACTTTTTCTATAACTGTTAGACCCATTGAATTGATATTAAAAGAAAAAGACCCATTAAATTGAATTATTGAATTAAGAAATTAACGAGAATCAAGTAGCTACTTGGAGCAAAAATTGACATTTTTGATAAAAGATGATGATGGAGTTTCTCGTGTCTAATTATGTCTTAGCTGTTAAGGAAGGCAAAACAGGCTTGGGCTTGCAGACCCAACGCCGTCCAGATGAGGATTACAGTCTCCAATAAATTGTTTTTGGGGAGACATTTACAATTCCAACCAAAAAACTAATCTACTTATGATGGAAATTACGTTCTTACTACATGTTTTTAATTTCCAACATTTTGTATTAATTTTTTCACAACTAGCTAGCCGATAATCTCTAAAGGCTCATGATCTAAAAAAAATGGGATCAACAAAAAACTCTAGGTCTTTAAGACTTAACCTAAGACAAAAAGGAGCACAAGCCCATATACATGACTTCTTAGGTTCTGTTTGAGTAAAAGAGCATACAAAGTAGTAAGTTCTAAGGTGTTTGTGACTTAGACGAAGGAGCACAAGTCTCAAAACGACATCTTGAGTTTTGTTGAGTATAAGTCCAGACAAAAAAAATTTACACTTGAAGTGCGAGTGTTGCGGTACTAGTGTGAATAAATAAGTCTCACATTAGATAAAAGAGTAAAAGATTAAACAATATATATATATATATATATATATATATATCTATCTGTGTGTGAAAGTTACAAGAGGTAGACCTCTCTTAAACTATTCTCATTAATTATGTTGATATCTCAATTATATATATATCTTTAATTAAATTATGATGCAGTAACATATGAATTTAAGTTAGATAGATGGATAGAAATTATTTATACTTATTAATAAATAATTTTCAAACTCTAATGATGTTGTAACAAAACAAAACTTTTATTGATGATACTCAATTGGTATCAATCGCAATGATAAAAAATTACAATTCAAATTCTTAAAAGTTTAATCCTTAATAGACAAACTTTTAAAGAAACATTTAAAATTCATATATACAATGTAGTTGAAATTGTGAGAACGGTTTAGTAACAAAATTACAAAGCTCATTGTCATTGACTTTAAAAACATTTCAATATTCAACACGTAGGGGCACGTTTGGTACGCTGTATAGTATAAGACTTGATAATATAAGACCTGGTTGTATTAGGTCTGATAGGATAAGGTCTGATAAAATTTAATATTATACAAGGTTTGATCATACACTGTATAATTTGGTGACGACACTGGTGGTATGGTAGTGGTGATATTGGAAGGTGATGATGGTGGCACTAGTGGTGGATGGTGGTGGCGACAACGACAGTAGTGGCAATGGTGGTGAATGTGGTGGTGGATGGTGGTGTTGGTGGCGGTGGTGGTGGAGAGTGAGGGTGACGACAATAGTTGTATGAAGGTATCAACGACGTGGTAGTGGTGGAGCATAGTGGTGGCGGCGGCGATAGTGGTGGTGGTGATGGCGGTGATGGTAGAGGGTGGTGGTAGTGACGATAACGATGACTAGAGCATGTTGGTGGTGGATGGCGGCGAAGGTGGTGGTGGCGGCGGTAGTGGTGGTGGTAGTGGTGGAGGCGGTGGTGGTGGAGGGTGCTTGTGGTGGCGGCGATGGTGGTTGTGGTAGTGGTGGTGGCGATAGTGGTGGAGACGGTGGTGGTGGAGGGTGGTTGTGGTGACAGCGACAATGGTGGTGGTAGTGGTGGAGGTGGTGGTAGTGGTGGAGGCGATGGTGGTGGTTGTGGTGGCGGCGATGGTGGTGGTTGTGGTGGCGGCGACGGTGGTGGTGGTAGTGATGGAGGCGGTGGTGGTGGATGGTGATTGTGGTGGCAGTGACAATGGTGGTGGTGCCGACGACGGTGGTGGCGGCAGTGACGGTGGTGGTGGAGGGTATTGTGATGGCAGTTGATTCAATATATTGAAGTAGTTTATGCATTGTACTTTTATCATGCCTTATCCATCATCTATATGGTGGATTAAATAATTCATCATTTTGATGTATAAGAGGAGATTGATGTATAAACTTATACAATACAATATGAGCACTAAACAATGAATAAATTCATAATATATTGTATAAGCTTTATACTATCATGCCTAATACAGTTTACCAAATGTGCCCTATGGTTCAAAAACATTTTCAGTTGCTATGACTAGAATGAATTTTATTGCCCATTGAAGCATCGAAATGGCTAATCGCATGCTAATTGTCCCACTGATCTCTTATGGTATTGCTTGTTTTCGTTTCATTAAGTCAACCTTCCCAATAAACTATTACTTCAGTGAGCATCTATTCATTCACGAACAAAAAGAAAAAGTCAATTCCTCATCACACCCGCCATCCCAGAACGTCATCTACCACGCTTATTATTTTGGGGACAATAAAACCCCACCCACCAGATTCCACTTTCTACAGTTTTCTAATTCAATAATGCTCTAATTAACCCCCATAAACGCAGCTGAAGCAGCAGGTGATTAACAAATCTTATCTTACACAGTTGTTTATTCTTTACATTATTTTACAGCACTAATTGGCTTGGTATACTACTTTAGAAAAATAAGAAAATGCACATATTAAAAATTTTAATTAATTTATTGAAATTATTTTATAAACTTTAGATTGTAACCTTTAAGCCTTTGATTAAATTAATAGTGATTGAGAAAGAGTTGTGTGTTTGATTTCTTCCTTTGATGTGAGGATTGTGTTGAGTAATAGGTTAGAGGAGGGATATTGTTGGATAATAATAGTCATTGTTAATTCTGGTACCAATTGATAAAATGATGCTTCCTATCAAAGTCAGTACGGCTAGGTTAGAGAATCAAAATTATAAAGCAATACTCAATTCTGATATCATTAATTGGAAAAAGAATTACAACTTATACCAGAAAAATAAGCAACAAAAAGGTTAAAAATCTAGTCTAATTATGAAAGAAATAAAAACCATCATAACTATAACTAATATAATCATAAAATAACTGGATATAGTACTAAAATAACTAGATAAAATATGTTTAAAAAATCTAAACGTAATTAGACATTCATTTAGCTTTTGTTGAAGGACTATCAAATGATTTGTATACCACTATATTTTCTTGTTAGACACTCAGGCATTTGCAATCTGTGACAGTTTTTGCAGTAATTTATTTATTTCAATTTACTCCATTTATCTGCCACAAATTATAGATATTTAGTGTCGGCAAGAAATTGGGGGACGAAATCGTTTTGAAATTTTCTTGTAAATTATCAGCTGCTAATAAATGGAATATAAATATACGTTACGAAAACAAGAATGATTTCATTTTATTGTGACCGTTTACTAATAATAGTAATGACCATTATAGAATAATTAATTTCCGAAAAACAACAATGAAGTCTGTCAATTCTTAATGTCATCTGATCCTGGACTCAAATATAAAAATATTCTTCCAAGGTAGGTCGAAACTGAAATAATCCTGGAAGCCTTATCTTTTTTATATTAATTTCATATCATTTGTACATCCCTATGCACACATCATATATTTTTGTTCTCTTCCTCATTTTATATAGAACAATAAAAAATTGTAATGAAATAATTTTCTATAGAAGCGCGTTAAGTGGCACCCTAAACGCTGAGTCCTTGTTCCCCTTTGTGGTCTATAGGATTTATTTACCGCGTCAAAACTCAGTCACACAGTCTCCCTCTATATAAACACAATCATCTGCTTCACCCTTTTTACGCCCAATCAATCTCGATCACACACACACAGGAAACCTAAACAAACAACAAACAAAAACAGGTTCGTATAGATTCAAATTCCACCTTCTTCTCTGCTTCCTCCACAAGATTCAGATCATGCAACACTATTCAATTTAATTTCACTGTTTCTGAATCTCACTCTTTGATTCATCATGATTAATCATTTCACTAATTTGGATGAAAACAGAAGGAAGAAATGGCAGGAGAATCATACGATGAAGCAATCGCATCGCTGACCAAGCTTCTCAGGTAACAAAATCAATCGCTGCTACCTGCGGTGATTCAGAAAAAAACGCTGCTGCTGTTGTACGATGTCGTATTGGTCACGTGGGCCCCACTCGCACCTCGTCTACGCGTTGGTTTCCGTGCAATGTGAATAACCGTTTTCTGTTTTTCCTGCAGCGAGAAAGCTGACCTCGGGGCGGTCGCCGCCGCAAAGATCAAGGACCTCACGGCGGAGTTAGAAGACGCCGGTTCGAAGCCGTTCAACCCGGATGAGAGGATCCGAACCGGGTTCGTCCAATTCAAGAGCGAGAAATTTGAGTACGTTAACAACCTTTTCACCTTCCCTTGTCTTAATTTCTACCTAGGAAGACACAATTAGGAAGCTTCTTTTCTTCTTTTCACATGTTTTGGTTTTTTTTTTTGTCTTATAGCTTAAAAAATGATTGATAACTGGTATGGCAATGGAATTTACAGTTTTACTGAGACCGGTTATCATTGTTGTTGGTTTTGTTTTGTGATATCTTTTCAGGAAGAATCCAGATCTGTACGGTGAACTTGCCAAAGGCCAGAGCCCAAAGGTCAGCCATATCCACTGTTTAGTTAATTCATTTCCCCCCACATTGTTGGGTGGATTATTGGTTTGTGATGAAATGATTGAATTTGATTAAGCTCTGATTAAAAAACCAAAATTATGCAGGGAACAACTATTTTCAGATTGATAATAAAGTCTTCTGTCCCCATTATTGTTTAATTTAATCCACATGTTCATGTCAGTCTAACTGTGAACTAATTTTTTTTTTTTTTGTTCAAAACTGTGAACTAATCCTAATCAACTATTTATGTTAGTTACATACCATGCGCATGTAAAAATGGGCCCTGAATCGTTTAATTACTGTTCATGGTCTTTCCATGTTTTTTTTTTTTCGATGAATAATATCTTATCTGCTAAGAAGTCAGCTGAGTGTGCATGCTTACTCTTAATTTTCTTATGTATTTGTGTGTTGTTGATAACACTCTTAGAAAATTTTCTCACATGTTGTAAGTATCATTTGACAAACCTTTGAGTTTAAATTTCATATATCTTTGAATTTTGACAAAAAAGTTTATGTAAGTTCGGCTATAAATTCCACCATAAGGATATAGATTGATCATATATATATATAGGTATTTAAAAATCGTCCACATATATAATACTCGCATAGACAATAAAAACCTAACACACAACCTTTTGAAAAAAACGATATCTTCTTTAGACATTAGGTTTTCAATGCTTCTTAACATTACTTGCTACCGTATGATCTGTCCTACTAGTTTTTTTGTGATTTTATAATTAAGGCATCTTGGACTTCCTTATAGAGACATTAGTCTTTCCATGTTTCTTAACATTACTACTATATGATCTGTCATACTAGTATTTTTTTATCTTATAATTAAAGCATCTAGGACTTTTGGTATATGTTTTAAAATTATCTTCGTAGCAATTTTATAATATTTGAACTATAATGGTCTATTAAGATTACGCTCAATGTTCATATTAAAATATTGCCACTAACCATTACTATATTGGTGTATTGGACACATGGCAGTTTTTGGTATTTGCATGTTCAGACTCAAGAGTTTGCCCATCCCATATTCTGAATTTTCAACCGGGTGAAGCCTTCATGGTCCGCAACATCGCCAACATGGTTCCACCATTTGACAAGGTTTATTTTTCTTGAAATGAGCAAAAAGTCTATAAAATTTGTTCGAAGTCATCATCCTTCTGGGGTTTCAAACACGTACAAAAGTTTGACTGAACCTTTTATTATTGCAGACAAAGTATTCGGGAGCAGGGGCGGCCATTGAATATGCAGTACTGCATTTAAAGGTAAATTGTGGCTCAATATGCTCTCTCTTTTTTTCATAGTTTCTCAACCATAAAATTTCCTATAATAATGCTCTGTATATAGTGGATCACGTGGAAAGGGAGAAAGTTTGGTGGTGGAGAGACCATTTGTTATGTTTTGCATCATCATTTATTGGGATCCACACGCAACTCATGTTGCATAGCTATTCTATTTCATCAAAACTCTAGTACTATTCATTCACGGAAATGAAACCAAAAAGCTTAAGGATTTTTTAAATGAATGCACATCGCTCATAAAAGCAAAGAATGATCAAGCATTTTACCACAAGTTAATTCCCACTGCTTTCTTTTTTTAGTTTAATTTCTATGTACCGACGATGTAAAGTTTTTTTACATCGTTAACTAATCAGATTTCAAAGATATGAGAAAATCTCTCTTTGAATTCAATTTCCTTAATTAACGTGGCACATCCTTGAAACCTGATTGGTTGACAGTGTAAAAAAACTTTGCACCGTCGGTGCATCATCCTTTTTCTCTTTTTTTTGGTGTATTTTTTTTTTCAAAAAATGATTGTATTCTTATCTATTCATTGTTTCAAAAGTTGAAGATAAAATTATGTTATTTTATTAACTAATATTTAATATATAGTTAAATTAATTAGGATTAGATTTTAGGGATGTACCGCATCAACTAATTAAATTAAAAATAATAATTTTTTAATATTTAAAATTTAATTTGTTGATTGTGTAAAAATCTTTTACAATATTAAAAATTATTCTATAAAAGTTTCGGTGGAAAGAAAAAATCATAAATTAACCCAACACCTACCCTTCTATCCACCATACATCCCCCCTATAATCATTAGGAATATAAATTACGTATGCTCACTCGTTTATCCATAAGAAATAAAGTATACCAATCAGATTTTAAGGATGTGGGAAAATCTCTCTTTTCATTTAATTTCTTTAATTGACATGTCACATCATTGAAATCTGATTGGTTGACGGTGTAAAAAAACTTTACACCGTCGGTGCATCAAAATTAAACTCATATTTTAATAGACAAAACATTACCATGGAAATGAGTTTAATTATCGTATCAAAAAAGAGAAAAAAAGAAAAGAAAAAAAAGAGTTTAATTAAGCTAGACCTAACTATGAATTTTTTTCATTATCTACCATCATATTCAACACATTAATTTTAATTTATCAATATACAAACTTTCATTCATGAGAATTCAGAAGGTAATTTGTTTTTTAATTTGAGTATGAATAATAAAGCAGCTCAAATGACTGGAAAACATTTTCTAACATCTAATTTAAAATTGGTTCATATATATTCCTCATAATTTGAAGAGATTGGCTAAATGAGTGGTGGTAGTCGCATAATGAAGCAAACGCCTTTTGTTTGGAACTACAATAGCATTTTTCTGCTTTTTTTTCATCTTCTTTAGGATATGCCTTACAGGTGGAGAATATTGTAGTTATTGGACATAGCTGCTGTGGAGGAATAAAGGGGCTCATGTCTATCCCAGACGATGGGACCCCTGCAAGGTAAGTCTACCTTATTATTACTGTTTAGATCTATTAAAAGTTGATAAAGGGATCAACAATTTTGCCAAAAGGACAAGTACTGAAAGAGCATATGATGAAAATTAATTTACACTATCATGATAGCTTTTCAGGACTTCCAAGTATGTAGGTGATTCACAGATCCCCTTTTCACCACAATGTTCTTCAGATTCATCATTCACATTTATTAATAATAGTGATTAGTGAATATAAAGTCATAAACAACATTAATTCTTTCCTGTTTGTTCCACCTCATTGGAGACAACAGGAAATCTTAACAAATCAAGAGGAACAACCTTTTCAGAGATGTTGCTTTGGGCATATACCCAGAATTAACAAATTAATTAGTCTTTTTCCCAGCATATAATAATACAGAGCAATTAGTGAACTATTTACTACTATTTTAATGCTCCCCTGTCTTTACTATTTTAAAGTGTAGTGCTAGCTACTTAGTCAATGGACTCTTGTATACAGATTCCACTTATCAATATTATAATATTATATAGTGATTTTCATGAACTGTATTCTTCTGCTTATCATTTTAAAAATCACTTCCTTCCTCCGTGATCTTACAGTGACTTCATAGAGCAATGGGTCCAAATATGCAACCCAGCAAAGTCCAAGGTTAAAACGGATACAGGCAGCTTAAGTTTCTCAGAACAGTGTACTAACTGTGAGAAGGCAAGTAACTGACACTTTAACCTTATAACACAAGGTCATGGGAAAAACATTTTATTTTGTGGGTTTAATTTGTTTAATGCTCAGCTATATGGTGCATCAATATACATAACCTATGTGAGCAAAGAGAGCTTAAATTCATTGGTATTGGATTTAGTCTTTTATAAATTGTTATTCTGCTTTGTAATCTAATATTTTGCTTGTTCACTCCTGTGTAGGAAGCTGTGAATGTCTCACTAGGAAACCTATTGACTTATCCATTTGTGAAAGAAAGAGTTCTAGACAAAACGCTTGCATTGAAAGGAGCACATTACAATTTTGTTACTGGCAATTTTGAGCTGTGGGATCTGAACTTCAAAGTTCAGCCTTCTATATCCGTTTAAGATCTCTCTCCAGCCCCAAGTAAACGTACATACATGATGATGTACATCGCTTTGCAAAGTATGTTGTCAGTACACTGAGAAAGAATGAAGCAGGCATTCAGCAAAAATAAGGCCTGCAGTGAGCAAGCAGCAATAACTTAATTAGTTTTGTTTTGGATCATTCTCATTTCTATGTTGTGTACACAGTGTTGTTAATTTATCTTACTTTCATTTTCATTTTGCTGATATATTAATGATATGATCCCAAGTTAGCACATAGCCGCGCCTTTCTACGTACATCTTATTTTCTATTAATATACAGTGACTGAGTGACCCTTGCTCAATTCAGCACACGCGGATCTTTATAAATCTGAACAGAGATTTTGATCATGTTCAGTTGAGTTTCCAAATCTTAAAATGAACATCACCAAAGCAATTAAGTTTATGGTTTATGGTATGGGAACATCACCCCAAGCAATTAGGTTCATAGACTCCAAAGTTCATACATATTATGAGAGTAATGGAGTGACTAGTGAGAGTAGTATATCTTGGCATGGTGATGAGAAAAATAAAGGATGAAGGTGAAGTGCAAAAGCAGAGGGATTATTCTCCTGATAGGCTGATACTATATTTGAAACTGAAATCAGAATGGGAGAGATGGGAGATAGAGTGGAAGGGAGAGAGAGATGAACATCTCATCAGTTAAGTTACTCCTCATCATACAAGTGAAGCATAGCTAGCATTCAACTAACATAACCAACTGATTCCAACTAATTAACTAGGCAAGTTACTACTAACTATTAACTGCTACGAGCTAATCTAATCATCAATCGATTCAATTCAATTCAAATCATGATACATTGATACGTTAGTGATAATAAGATAGTTTGACTCTCTTTTCAAGTTTGACAAAGTCATTATCGTTAAATTATATTGCTCTAACTTCAAACTTAGTTACTTGCTTTGGCAAAAATCATATCCAAAGTTAAGTCTTTCCTCTTCAAACTACCACTTGCACATTTCAACCATCCTTTCATGGAAATACACAAATTCATATCACACCCAATTTGAGTCTCGGTTCAATGGGCTCATTATCACGTGAAGAAAATTGCTAAAAATGGTGAAACTTAAGCTGATTCTATCATTATTCAATGAGATTATTTTCAAACAATCATTTTCACATTAAAGAATCTTTAACTCTCTTCTCCCGCAGATTTCACACTCATAAGCTTTGCTACCAATGGACCTCCATGGCCTGAAACGAAACCATAAAAACCCTTTCACCAAGCACCACCTCATCATGGACAACCCCTCCAACTCTCATCTCACAAAAATTGTCATCTAATTTAAGTTTAACAAAATTGTAACATTGTCCCCAAATCCAAATTTTCGGAATAACTAATCTAATAAGACCAATCTCAACACATGTTCTAAAGAATGCACCCTTATTAACCCGTAAGAGGTTTTTTAATCAATTTTTATTGGTTTTGCCAACAACGAGAGCTAAAGCCAGAAGGCAATTTTCCACATTAAACGATTATCCAACCACATAAAACATTTATCTAGACCAAAATTTCATTAATTTGTGAAATCTCAGCCATGAAGTTAAGATATGTATAATATTAATATCCATCCAATCAAAGGCTCATGATTTTTTTTAAGAATATAATACTAATTTTTTGTAGTAATAGTTTTTTTAAAGACTAGTAGTAGTTAAATAGATTTTTATTTAAATTTGAATTGAAATTAGAAAACACATTTACGTGAGTTCGATACTTGAATTTGAATTTGTATGCCAAATATAAAACACTCTCAACACAGGATAATATGCCAATGAATTCATCATTTGGAGAATATAAAACTCTTTCCAACATTACAAAAAGAAAAACATTGAAAAGATGAATAAATAATAGTTATGACATGTAAACACTTAAACGGTACGCACACTCCACGTACATTTTCTCTCTATATCTATTTTTATCATTGTCTATCTTCTATTTTGAGTAGCGATATTTTTCGGACAACTTAGTGCTGACAGTAATTTTCACCTTGAAGCAGAGCTGCTAGGTAGCTTGGCCAGTTGCAACATCAAACCACAACGAGAGGCTCATCTCTTGGATCTCACCTCCGGATGATGATATTGCAATCAATTGTTGCGGTAGTGCGGGTGGTTCCATGCGTGGGGCTGACTTTGGTGATTGCCTTCCCAACAACATTGAGGAGTGGATCATTGGCTTCAAGAGAGTTGTTGGTGAGGATGATATTCTTCATATGGAGTTTTGCGCCATTTTTCATGGCTTGCACATGGCTTGAGATCGGAGATACAAAAATGTCATTAGCTACTTAGATTCCTTTATCGTCGTGTCTCTGATCTAGACTCCACCTACTGACTTTCATGTGCCTGTAATCCTCATTGTTAATATTAGGGACCTGCTTGATAGACATCAGAAGGTTCAAGTCGCTCATTCTCAAAGGAAGGGGGCGTGTGCGAATTTTCTAACCAAGGTCGAAGCTCATAAAGACCATGACTTTATCCTAGTTTAGGACCCTCCAATTTTCTCCGTGCTTAGTTGTCTCGGGTGTTTTGTATTTGTGTTTTTCTTCGTTTTATCCTTTTTGTCTATCTAATAAGAACATCTCAAATGAAGTCCTTATTTGAGGATCTTAAAATAAAATCCGGATCTTATTAGATCTCACCATTGGAGCTATCCTACATGACATGAGATTTTAGCTTTTGATAAGATCTCTGCCTTAGCTTAGATACTCTAAAATTTGGGATCTTAAATAAAATAATTTTTTTTTTCTCTCCTTCAATACCAGAACCAAGTGAAAAATAAGGAGAGAAATAAATACTCCCTCCGGTCCTATTTATAAGCAACAAAAAAAAATTCACACAGTTTAAGAAATGTAGTTAAACTAGATAAAATGCATTAAATTTGTCTTAAATTAAAATGAACTTCCAAAATTACCCTTTGTTATTAGTGTTGGAAAGTGGAAAAGAGAGAGAATAATTAATGAGACACAATTTACAAGTTAGAATTAATAAGGGCATCATTGGAAAAAATTAATTAATATGGCTCAAACATTCATTTGATTCTTATAAAAATGACCAAGATTTTTCTTCTCTTTCATGCTTATAAATAGGACCGGAGGGAGTAATAAATATATTAGGTATCGTGGATCCAGTCAAAAGTAAAATAAGATCACAACCACTAGAGTGAAATGTGCATGGGGACCTTATGAGAGTGTCTTAAATCCTATATGGCAGTCTAGACCCACAAAAAGTGAGTTAAATTCCAAAATAAAATCTCACCATGAGAGACGCTCTAACTGCAATTTTTTTTAAAGGGTCAATGTTTATCTACCAAAGAAAAAGAGTTTAATGAGAAACACTAGGAATTTAACCCGGCTCCGTGCAATGCACGGACGAGCAGTTCCTCAATTTATCATATTTATTTAATCAATTTATATAACTCCATCTATTCAAATCACATATCAATTATTGTAACTTTTACTAATCACAACACAAAATATGGCTTAACCGAAACATAGACATCAACGACTAATTAGAAACATTAATATGTATAACAAAAGTTGTATTTTCATTTATCTGTCAAAATAACTTGAACACAATTACAATGTTAGTTTCCGTAATAAATATATGAAGCCTCAGAGTGAAAATGATGAAAATCTCTTTACAACAGGGTATGGTCAACAATATACATATATTCAGAAAGAAACTTCAGTGTCAAATACGCATAAAAAAACACAGAAAGTACTAATTTCCTTATTGTACAAACTGACTCAAGCAATTGACCTACTTACACAAGAAAATTACCCCACGCTAGTCATGTAATCTACTTCCAAGTATGATTACCTTTGAGAGCAGTTGGGGGTGGGTACATGAAAATCATGATTAGTGTTACTTTTGTACTACTAATTAGTATATTATATGCACTGATAAGTCAAATAAGTAAATATCTTACCTGGATGCACAAAGAAGAAGATATTAGAAAATAAAATCTCTCAAATACATACTTGTCACATGATAGAAGATATACAAAGAGATATAGTTGAACGTCTCTTCTCCATGTTCGGCAATTAGCAGCAACAACGACGCTAATGCGAAGCCTAACTGCTGCACAAAGTTGGATGAACACAAGTTTGTCCATTGTTGAACAGGAAACGAAACAAAGCTCAGATCACAAACAATGGAAGGCTGAAAAGGGAAGGGGAGAAAGTGAATCCTAACTAAAAGGGAGAGAATAAGAAAATTAATTTTATGATGACAAATTCATGTCTCTGAGAAAAGAAAAACAAAGATCATAGACCTGCCCTAACATTTAACAAAAAATTATATTTCCTCATTCAACAAAAAATATTGGGCCGCCCAGAGTTTCAGAAAATTAATTGGCTCACATAGCCAATTTCTAGTTAACCAAAAAAAATTAACATACTTACCCCAAAAAGCATAAGTTTCATAAAAAAAAAAACTCTACACAATTAGGACAAATGAAAAAAATATGCTCCACTCAATCCACATGAAATAAGTGGACCATCACAACATTCAAGTAAAACAACTATCTTAATTTTTTTTAGAAATATCCTAGTTATCAAATAATGTTAATACATAATTCATCCACAAGCTTCGAACCCTGCACCATTCACACTTAACCCTTTTGATCCCCTACGTCAAATTAGTCCTATCACTTCGGCTAACATTCGAAGAAAAACCTAACTTTCACTTTATATTGAATTCCAAAGCTAAATAATATCAACTCTAAAATACTATGACATATAATAAGAAATATATTTCAATCTTCAAAGTGAATAAAAAATATACTCTTAATAAATCTATTTGTAACAGTGTTTCATCCACAAGTTTCGAACCCTGTACCATTCACACTTAACCCTTTTGATCCCCTACGTTAAATTAGTCCTGCCACTTCGGCTAACATTCGAAGAAAAAACTAACTTTCACTTCATATTAAATTCAAAAGCTAAATAATATCAACTCTAAAATATCATGACATGTAGAAAATACCATGACCAAAAGTATGTAAACACATACATATAGAAAAATCAATGAAGCTAACTTTCTTCATCTCTAGAGTTACATATAGACAAATTCATAAGCAGACTTTTAGAAGGAAATCTGTGTTATCAGTTCTGATTTTTATGGCCATATTTAGTTTTAGCTTTTGTGTCTACTTCACCTTATGTGTCTTGCTTGCCGCAATGACAATTAGTTGTCATCCTAGAAGATTATGTTGCTTTTACTTAAAACTCCCAAATATTTTCAGTGTAGATTTATATTTCATCAGTTAGATTTCATTACTTTGCTTCTGGTAATTTACATTTTAGTCAGTTTCTTTCAGTTTTTCTACCTAATTTATCCATGTGTTTAAGTATACCGCTATGGAAAGAAATCTTATTCGAAGAAGACTTATTTTTTGTATGCAAAACTCAACTTGTTGGCCATGAGATTTTGGGGTTTCAAAGATAGTAGTCACCCACTTGAATTTGTAACATTGTTATAGCAGATAGATCAAGTAGGGTTGGAGTATTCATGCCATAGGGCACATGAAAATAATTGGTAGTTATATTCCAAAAGAAAAGAAGACTGAGGATATGGCTGGTTGTATGTATGAAGGCTATAGACACTCAGTTCGATCGATTAGGTGGAAAATATCTAACTTCTTCCAAAGATATGCCTTGTGTGGTTTAATCTGATTCAACCAGCCATAGTTTATAACTTTCACTATCCAAAAACTAAATGATAAAGTGTGACACATATATAGGGGCTTCCCTTCTTAGAAACTAAATGATAAAGTCTTGTTAATAAAAAAAGATGTATGAAAGAGGAGGATCACAAAATCCATGGAATGCAAAAAAAATATCGAAAAGGAATCAATAATTCATATAGAATGTAACCTAACCACTTCTAAAATTACCAGCTAAAGTACATGTGGTTGGTGAAAATAACTATCTAACCAGAAACAAACATAAGTAAACGATAAGTACATAAAACCGGTAGGAACTGCTCCAAGGGGAACCTTTATTGAAATATCCCAAATCTCCCTCTGATGCAGTACTCACACCAATTTTTCTCAGCAAAATGGCGACACACTCACAAACCCACAAAAAAGAGTTGGCCCTTTTCATTTTGTCTACTTCCTTTCTCCAATGAAGTCCTTGAGTTCGAGTTCGCAGTTATAAACTTGCCATCTTTTGTGCTTGTTATGTCCACACAATAGTTGGAATATCTTTCTTTAAAACTGCAAAATCATCCACAGGATCATATCCAAGTATTTTTACAAAGAACCCTGCCATAAAACCACATTAAAGTTTAACTTATGATACTATCTTAAGCTAAAATCCATTCCCTTCCTCCAACCCCAAAAACTAATAAAAATGTATAGCCAACAACAATTTTACATGTCAGGTCATTGCTTTCATCTAACATAGCATAAAACAATGAACTTGCATCTTGAGCCCATGTCAAGCTAACACCACTGTGAAATTATACTTTTGGATCTATTAATCCACTTCAGAAGTCTTTCAGACAAAGCATAAACAGTTCACCACATTAAATTTTAACTGTGTAAACAAGGTAGTTGTGACCAAGAAAAACTTTTCCAACGTGGACAACAAAAGGAATAGAAATATAAAAAACAAATCATGTTTACATAAGTAGAAACTTGCATTTTTCTCAGTAGGTTCATTCAATTCAAGCAAAATCTCCTAGTTTTTTCAATCATGTCATTCCATGGCAAAGCAAAAAGGCCTTCATCCAACCACTTCTCTTTGTTTCCAGCGTTCTGCACAACCCATGATATTCCTTTACCTCTTGAATGCACTGGTAATATAGGATGACCAAGAGAAAGTGAAAAGAATAAGACTTACACATTTAAGCAACAAAATGATTCGTCCATTGTTCACTATAACATTCATCAGTTCCCATTCATAGTTAGCTTCACATCATCAATTTTCATTAAAAAAAACACAGCTTCTGCCAATAAACAAACAATTTATACTCCAATTAAGGCTTAACCACACATAAGAGAAAAGTCTTTTAAGATAAAATCCAAATCAAAGCTGGAAGAAAACTGAAAAATTGAAAGCTACTGTTTGAACACAGAAAATTAATACGACTATCACACTTGAAGAGCACATCCTAGTCCCACACACAATAGAGTTCCAAGCTGATATCATGGAAAGAATGAGGTTATCACACATGAATAAAATGAGCATTTTGAAAATCAAAACAATGACTTGATTAGCAGTATAAAAATTTGAAAACTTAAGCAAAAAAATTCAATTCACATGCGATGTCTCGTCGTACCCTTATCTCCTACATGTTTTTCAAAGAGAAAAGTTGAAGAAGTGGATTTACCATTTTTTTAAATTTGTAACCTTACATAATTTGCTTCTCCATTTATTGCACAAATACCTAATTAACACATCAAGAAGATTAAACGTCCATGTTAGAAAATTTAGAGTAATCTAGTGACTAAAGCTCAAGCACTTGAATGTATAAGAATTATAAATTTCATCTTAATTTCAACATATTCTTATTGAGCATTACTATTCTCTTCTTTGGAGCTGGTGGATATGTTAATACCTTCGGAATTCTGAACTCTTTAGCCTTTGGTGTAGTGCATCCACTTGAACAAAGATCTTCCTCAATAGTACCCTCCTCAACAACATTAATCTTAATACACGGTTATTTGGAGCTTGAAGTAATAGCATCCTCACGAGGGCCTTGTTTGGTCTCTGCGAAATTTCAAAGAATTAGTAGCATGCTTATCTGCACCCTAATTCTGAAGCATCAAAGAAATTTCAAAGCAAAGAGAATTATTTGAGAGGTTGAAAAGTTCCTTTCATGCCATTTTGTTTTCTTTTATCTGTTTCCTATCAAGCAACATAACCTTTCTATCAAAATATAAACGCTTGAACAAACCATCTATTGCTAGATCACATTAGAGTTTGATAACATTAAAACTATATCCCAATATTATAAAAACACAAGATATCATGTATAGTAGTCTTGAGAATACCCCATTTACCATGACTAAAAAACACATAAATACTCAAGAAAATAAATAGGGTTGATTGGTACATTTTTACGCCAGCAAAAACACTCAAAGGGCTCTATAATTTCGAAGTTACTTCAAGTGAGTAGTGATATGTGATGTACAGTCTGAAAGGCAAAAACAAATATGCCTATATAGGCATTTATAGAGGGACTTGGAAACATAAAGGTCACCTCGTAAATTACTTGTAAACAGTGAGATAATTTGAACTCTCATGAGCATCAACTTGTACTGAATCAATACACCCATTTCTTCAATTCCATAGCTTGTGGAGGACTTCCTTCCACCTTCTTGGATCCCATTTCTTTCCACTCTATTGAAAGCAAAAGCACTGTTCAATTTGACTCTAGCTTATGATTCTCCGAAGAATCAAACTGCTCAATGTTAGCTTGGCAGCAGGTGCATTTGACAAAAGAGAAATATCACATTTCACATGACATGGTCTCAATTATATCATTAATCAAAAGCTATTATAAAACAAAGCATTAAATTTCAATCAAATGTTCACCACACATAATAAGAGATATTGTTCACAAAAAACAACTTTTAAACTGAAACTGCTAATATGATTGGAGAATATCAGAGGTATCAACTTACAGTAGTTGCACACTCAACTAATACACCACTGACATAGGGCTCAAATTAATGTGATCCCAGCACAAACAAAGAGTTTTTAAAGAACAACATAATAATATAATTCGTTAGAATTTGTAATTAGGCCTCTTTTGGCACCAGATTTGAACAAAGCAACCCATCATTCAAACAAAAATAGGTACAAATGATATCAAAAACTTAAAAGGGTACAACACAAAGCAAATAAAATATTGTATTTATCAAGATTTATAAACAAACCTGTAATCTGTAATAAGTGACAAATCCAATTTTGAAAATATGAAGTGTAGGCAAAGTTAAAAATGCTAAAATTGCAAATTTACCAAAACTGAAAAGGAAAAGTTACCAATTTTGGAGGAAGAGTTACCAAAAACTGAAAGTGCAAGATAGAAAAGCCTCAACGATGAACCCTCTATACTATTTTCGAAGATTCGTGCTTTGAAATCTCTTTAGTCAATAAGAGGAAGACATTGCCACTTTGCCAGAATCATATGAGCCACTTACATATCTAAAATGAAGAGAAAGGGAAACATAAAATGTTTATTTTAGACCAAGTAGAAGAGACTTTTGCTGAAAAATCACAACGGAATAGCAACGATGGTGTAAAGAAGCCAAAGCTTAGCATATGTAAAAAATTTGATACATCCTTTAATTGCTTATAGAATTCAAAGGACGCAAATTCAATTGTAAACACCCTAATTGTTTTGCTAGAAATAGAGTATTATTCACCTATAAAGAAACTCATAATTCAAAAAGCATTTAAATTGTTACCTTGTCACTAAAGGAGAGCAGATGGCACCCTAAATCAAAAAGCTTGGACTGGAACGAAAACTAATTCTGCAATTGATTTAAACTTCCCATACAACAGAGCAGTGAAACTCGTGCACATTTGACTTCCTAGTAAAAAATCTATACACAAAGGCTGGTTCAATTGCATAGCAGTGTTACTCTTGCACAAATAAAGGAATGATTAATACCAAGTGAGCATCAAGATGTGGTGGATAATCGTAAGTGTCTGTGTCAAACCAACTGAATATCATATTGTGACAACCAAAAATCTTGAATGTAGCATTTCATAAACTCATACATAAGCAAAAAAATAATATACCTAGCGATTTATTCATCTACCAGTTATCTTTACATACTCCTAAGAATCACTCACAGGTCATTCATAAAAAAAATTATAAATCAGAGAAAAATAAAAAAATTCAATTTCCTAGTGGCAGTTGAAACCAATGGTTTACCTCTCACAAAGTACCAGCAGCAGAAAAACATGGAGCAGCAAGAAGGAAAGTGTCTTCCCCCGAATATAGGAAGACAATGCCACATTGTGCTCACCAAAACTGCCAACTGCATCAAATGTAGCAGCCAAAGGGGTAATTAAGCAAACTACGATCACTAATATATGACAGGGGAATTTATCGGGAAAGTGATGAATTGCGTAAAGGGAATGAACCTGCTGCACTTGTACTGAACTGACGTGATCTCTCATCATCTTGGCTTCTGAATCTGGTCCTTCTTCGTCACCTTATGATCATACGAAACGTAAACAGTGAAATTTCGTCCTTCAACTTCCACCATCTTCTTCGTCACCGTGATCAAATTGAATACCACATCTATAGAAGCTTCAGCAGAAGACCAAACAGGAACTCCTTCTCATTTTTCTCTCTTTCTGACAATTGGAGGGCACTATTCCCCCATGTTCATTCAAAACTTAACCCTAGTCCAAATCACATCCAGGGCAGTCTCCGCCTAACCCACACTCGATTGACTCAAATTACGTCAGTATGATGAAATCTATAACACTCAGAACAAACGATCAAAGAACCACAAGGGAGAATGACAAAATCAACAGCACCGATCATCAGAAGACAGATAGTCAGTACTTCCAATATCTGCTACACTCAACTCATCATCTAACCTAATCCTCAAAAGAGAAAATTCGAATACCCCATTCAAATCAAAGATGGTACTCTTCTCCTTCAAAAATCTACCCACTGACTTACACACATCAGCTACTATCAACCTAACCCATAAACAAATGACGAAAAGCAAACATCATGACAGGAAGAGAAGACCAAACCAACACTATTCCCATTCATCATCTCCATCTTCAACGAAAGAATGACGTCAGGTAGAGAGGGGTAAGCTCCGTGAAACTATTGGGCTTCCTTTCTTAGGCCAGCCCAAATACATCCACCAATGATCAATGGTCAAAAATCAATATAAGCAAGTGGGGCCGCTAAAAAAATAATTGAACGGCCAGGATTGAGAGCTTTCTTAGGAACAGTGTTCCTTCTGGCTCTCTTTTCAAGTTTAGTACTCCTACAAGTAGATGAGTCCAGTTCGTTTATACTCCCTCCGGTCCTATTTATAAGCATGAAAGAGAAGAAAAATCTTGGTCCTTTTTATAAGAACCAAATGAAAGTTTGAGCTATATTAATTTTTTTTTCCAATGATGCCCTTATTAATTCTAACTTGTAAAATGTGCCTCATTAATTATTCTCTCTCTTTTCCACTTTCCAATACTAATAACAAAGGGTAATTTTGGAAGTTTATTTTGATTCAAGACAAATTTAATGCATTTTATCTAGTTTAACTACATTTCTTAAACTATGTGAATTTTTTTTTTTTGCTGCTTATAAATAGGACCGGAGGGAGTAATAAGGATTTTGTCGTTGTCTTTGTCTTCTTAAAACTCGACCTTAAGCTTGCGTTTCAGTGTCGGATTCATCTCTTTCCATCCCCTCACAGCAATTTCACTTCCATCTCCAGGTGATGTTCCAATCTCCTTCCCCTTTCTCTCCTCTCTCCTTTACTCAACCACTTCGTTTCCTTCCTCTGCTTTTCCAACCTCATTTGCAATTTTCATATTGAAAAATTCAACTTTTTCTTTCGTGGTTCAAGTTCCAATCATGAGAGTTTCTTTTTAATTTGATTTGTATCTGAATTTATGAAGCGTGTTCAATAGAATCATAAAATTAGTATGGATTTGGATCTTATTGTTATCAATAATTTCCCCTTGCTTTGACCTAGGAATATTAAAAAGTTCAAAACTTTCTTATACCCTTTAGGTGTGGCTAGTGCTAATTGCATGCTCTGTGATACTGTAATTGATATGGATTGAGTTTTGCATTTGTATTCCTGTTGGGTAAAATGGGTTTTCCTTTAGCTGAATTTTTTTGATAAAGATGTATAAAGTGACATTTATTTTTCAAAATTTATGTTCAAGGAAACCAGTAGTGGTCATCAAACTTTCAATTTTGACTTGTATATTAAGATCTTATATAGGCATAGTGTGCAAAGTTCAAGTTTTTTTGCTGGCTTAATGGAGATTCTTGTGGTTTTGGGGATTTGTAGGGTCTTAAGCATGGCAGATTCAAAGCCCGGATTGAGGAAGCCTGTGTTTACCAAGGTTGATCAGCTTCGCCCAGGGACCAGTGGGCACACTTTAACCTTGAAGGTGGTCAATACTAAGATGGTGGTGCAAAAAGGTCGTGCTGATGGTGCTCAATCCCGTCAAATGCGACTTGCTGAATGTTTGGTTGGTGATGAGACTGGAATGATCATATTCACTGCTAGAAATGATCAAGGTATGTGCATGTTGTGACTTTGGTTCATTAAGTTATCCTTTACGAGTTTTCCTTCTGTTGTTATTGTCATCATATTTTTACGTTGTTGTTGAACTTTTTTTTTGGGGGGGACTGTAGGAAGGGCATTCATTTATTATTCTGCACAAGGTGGTCATAGTTCATATGTCAAGTGTTTTATTTTGTATTGTGAACCAAAAGGATGATTTGTAAGGTGAATCGAATTGAATCATTGTAAATATATAACGACATTTCTTAAAAATACTATAAAGAATATATGCCAATAAAATGAAAGAAAATATTTAAAATAGTTGCTTTAACCCAAATTTACCTTTATTATTGCATATGGCCTTCGATATAATGACGTTAACAGTGATAACAATAACGATAACCATCACCATCAAGCCTTTTTGCTCTAGGTGGGGTTGGCTGCATGAATCATGGTTTGCCATAGAGTTCTTCATGTATTAAGTTTAAAGATATGTTGTTTGCCTCTAAATATCTTTTCATGGTTTAATGCATCATTGTAATAAGTTTTACACTAATGTAGTAAAAAGTAAATTACCAAATTTCTATCTAGTAGGAGTTGAATTTGGGTAGTTGATGGTTTTGTATTTTTCTGGGTTTTAGACCCACGAAGGTCCTATTTGACACATCCATAACATTTTGTAGCAATACACTACAGCCATATAAACTTTTTGCATCAAGTTTTTATAGAAGTCAAAGAAAAAAAAGAAATGTATCTTTTGCAGGTTTAGCATTTGTGAACCAATCTAAGATCTCTTGACTAAATATGTGGCAATATTCAGTGTAACAGCATTCGGTAACCTTAAGGTGATCTTTGGATGTTACTCTAATGCACAGTGGAATGGAGGAATAAGTTATCATTCCCTTGTTTGGGTATTTTAATGATTGAGTGGGTAAAAAGACTTGTTCCATCTCATTCCACCTGTATTGAGGGGAAGAATGAGTGAATATTGAATGGAATGCACCCCTTAGTGTTCATTTTCATTTCATCCTATTTTAAACAATCCCGGAACCTATTATGACTCTATTCTCACCATTTCACCCCTTTCCATCACTGTAAAACATAACCTAAAAGTTATCATAAGAGATAAGACCTTACACATCTAGGTTTGGAAGAAAAAGTACAAAAAGATGATAAAGCTAGTTGTATCATACTATCATGCGATCATGCATATCCAATTTGGGGCTTTTCAGTTCAACCCAATGGCAAAGAGCCAAAAGAGAAGGAAATTTCTGAATAGCTTGAATCTAGTGATTCTCTTGTAAGCAGAAAATCACATTGGTTCATTAATCTACGCTTCAGAGCCTCCTCCTAATTCATCCCTTTGATTAATGTTTTTGGTTCTGGTAGGAGTGTTCCAATTTTCATATACTATTACTTATATATGGAAATTTGGAAATCAAATGGATATCATAATTTGAAATAGCGTGAGACAATGGATTTTATAAAGGTTCATCTGTTGTATAGTAAATAATATTAATCATGCCAAATAATATAGAATCTCAATTAATAGGATTTTGATGCTACTTTGTCCTATTAATATCGATTTTAGTGTACAGTGTACACTAATGTTTGTATGATAATGTTAAACCTTTGTGGATATGATTGCTCTAATCCATACACATTCCCTTTCCCGTTGCCTCGAGTGATGCCTACCTCCCCTATGCCTCTCCTTTTCTCCTTTTAATTATTTTCTCTAACAAAAATCACACCTTCCCTGCTTCTCCCTGCCATGTGGGAGTTCTGTTATTCTCAGAGTGAATATTCTCTTTACCACTATACTGTCCATGTGGTCAGCTAGTGCCTATGGCATTGATCCATGCCTATTTAATCAGTTGTTCTGTTAAATGAAGTTTTAAATAATATTTTTGATGTATAATTTTCAAATTAGATTGATATAGAAACAATCTTTCTGATATAATTAAAGCGGTTGATATGTGATTATTTAAAGTAGATTACATCCTAGATTTGTCTCTTCGCCCATGAATGTTGTTTGCTTATCCTTTCACAACATCTACAGTTCAGCAGTATTTTTGAAAACGTTTATAAACACTTTCCTTTGGTTCCAACTTCTTTTCAGTGGATTTGATGAAAGAGGGCAGCACTGTAGTCATGCGCAATGCCAAAATTGACATGTACAAAGGATCAATGAGACTCGCTGTGGACAAGTGGGGCCGTGTTGAGGTCGCAGGACCTGCTAGTTTCACTGTTAAGGAAGATAATAACTTGTCCCTGATTGAGTACGAGCTGGTGAATGTTGTGGAATGACTTCCTGGATACTCTGAAATTTGTTCTCTGTTCTAATAAAAAATCAAAACAAATCAAGAAAGAAAAGAGATCTACTTTTGTCTATGGGACATTTTCAGATCATGCTCATCGCCATTCACCTTGCTAGGAATAGAAATTTGTGTAGCCAGTAGTACCAGCAGTTGCTTGTGACTGTTGCAATAGACTCACATGGGTCTTGAAGCTCAAGCTCTGAACAGATGATGGCTATAACTTGTAAGTGGAGGAAAAAAAAGGGAACTGGCTTTTCCAGATCAAGCTTTTTGTATGCTATCTATTTATGATTTTATATTTGGATTGAGTACATCTTCCTCTACTTGGATTATATGTTTGGCAGGTGAGTGTTTATCCTTATTGTATTTCTTTGTTTAGTCTCACTCTTCATCGTTATCTTTATGCCCAGTCAAGGGTATATCTCATAAAAGATGTGCATGGAAATGAAATCCTTGATTGCTTGAATCATCAACAAATTGTGAATTTTTTTAAATGCAAGTGCAGAAGGGAGTAATCTCAAAAGAAGAATCTTGGTTGTGATTTTTATTTGACTGATGATTAACACTGATAATATGGACTCCATCATTTGGTATGCACATGTGGATGAAGCTTTAGGCATCATCTCATAATTTTTCTCTATTGGTACATTGCCCCATGTTTTTGAAATGACAGATTCAAAAATATTTGATTTTTGAATGAGATTGGCAGGGTTCTTGACGATGAGAACTTGTATCTTCATTTACACCAATTCGATGCTTTGCAAGCCAATCCGATACAGCATTTGCCTCCTTATGGGCATGGTAGAACTTAACATTCGAGAGTCTCAGTCCAATGAGTTGACTATCACTTGATGCTTAAATTGTGAAACTTAAGCTGATTATATCATTAATCAGTGAGATTATTTCCAAATAGACAATTTCACATTAAGAAACTTGAACTCTCTTCTCCTACAAAAGCTCAGAACTAGATTTCAAACTCAAACTTTGCTACCAATGAACCTCCATGGCCCGAAATAAAACCATAGAACCGCCATCTCATCTTGGACAACCCTCCAACTCTCTTCTCACCAGAGCTTGGAGAAAAACTTCATCCACGTTAAGTTTAACAAAGTTGTAATATTGTCCCAAATCCAATTTTTTCAAACAACTAATCCTTTTTTTTTTGGGGTCAATTCTAACAACTAATCTAATATGATCAATCTCAACACAGTCCTAGTGAATGTGCCCTTATTAACTTGTAAGTCTTTTTCATCAACTTTTATTGGCCTGCCAACAACGGAAGCTAAAGCCAAAAGCAATTTTCCCCATAAAATTCTAAACCAAGACTAGGCAAAGCTCATCTAGACCAAAATTTGATTGATTTGTGAAATCTCCGCCATGAAGTCAAGATCCCACGATCCGACTCTCAGGTGGTGAATGGTGATCGAAAATCATTTATGATCCGCTATTAATGTCTTCGTCTGTATCAAACTCTTTTTCTGGTTGCAGCGTCGAACCCCAAGAAGAGGCTTATCTCTTGGACCTCATCTCCGGATGATGGTATTACAATCAATTGTGATGGTAGTGTGGGTAGTTCCCTGCGTCGAGCTGGCTTTGGCGGTTGCCTTCGCAATAACATTGGGGAGTGGATCATTGGCTTCATGGAATCTGGTGGTGAGGATGATATTCTCCACACGGAGCTTTGAACCATTTTCCTTGGCTTGTGCTTGACTTGAGATGGGGGCTACAAAAAGGTTGTTTGCTACTTGGATTCTCTTCTCATCATGTCTTCGATCAAGACTCTACCTACGAGCTTTCATGTGTATGCATCCTCATTAGTAATATAATGGACATGTTTGATAGACAGTGGATGGTTTGGGTTGCCCACCCTCTGCGAGAGGGCAATGCGTGTGCAAATTTTTTTGCCCAAAGCCGGGACTCGTCATTTCAATAGCTTTGTCCTAGTTTAAAACGCTCTGATGGGTCTTACTTCTCATCTCTTGACGTATGCTATAGAAACTAGTTTTCTCATATTTAGTTGTGTTAGGTATTTTGTATGGGTGTTTTTTTTAACCTCTTATACAAAAATAAAATCATATATCTTATCTATTAATCTCTATCTTTTCCTCTCTTTTTTTTTTTTTTTTTTTTTTTTTTCTATCTGATACCGAAGAAAAAGAGTATAATGAGAAACACGAGTCCAGTCATTCGTTTATCTCTGTCTCCTTAAAACTCGATCTTACGCTTGTGTTTCAGTTTCAGTTTCAGTTTCAGTTTCAGTTTCGGTTTCATCTCTTTCCATCACTTCCATCTCCAGGTGATGTTCTCCTTTACTCAACCACTTCGTTTCATTGCCCCGATTTTCCAACCTCATTTGCGATTTTCATATTGAAAAAATTCAACTTTTTTCTTGTGTGGTTCAAGTTCCAATCATGAGATTTTTTTTTTTTTTTTTTTAATTTGATTTGTATCTGAATTTCTGAAGCGGAAAATTAGTATGGATTTGGATCTTATTGTTATCAATATTTTCCCCTTGCTTTGACCTAGGAATATTAAAAAGTTCACAACTTTCTTACACCCTTTTGGTGGGGTTAGTGCTAAATGCATGCTCTGTGATACTGTAATTGATATGGATTGAGTTTAGTATTTGTACTTTTAGTTCATGTTGGATAAAATTGGTTTTGCCTTGTCTGAAAATTTTGGATAAAGATGTATAGTGATGATTCATATTCAAAATTTATGTACAAGGAAACAAGTAGTGGGCACCAAACCTTCAATTTTTACTTGTGTATTAAGATCTTATATAGGCATAGAAAGTTCTAGTTTTTTTGCTGTAATGGAGATTCTTGTGGTTTTGGGGATTTGTAGGGCATTCAACATGGCAGATTCAAAACCAGGATTGAGGAAGCCGGTGTTTACCAAGGTTGATCAGCTTCGCCCAGGGACCAGTGGGCACACTTTAACCTTGAAGGTGGTCAATACTAAGATGGTGGTGCAAAAAGGTCGTGCTGATGGTTCTCAACCCCGTCAAATGCGACTTGCTGAGTGTTTGGTTGGTGATGAGACTGGAATGGTCATATTCACTGCAAGAAATGATCAAGGTGTGTTACTTTGATTCATGAAGTTATCCTTTACAAGTTTTCCTTACTGTATCATATTGTTGTTTTTGTCATCCGATTTTTACATTCTTGTTGAAGTTTTTTTTTGGGGCTGTGGGAAGGGCATTCGTTTGTTATTCTGCACAGGGTGTTCACAGTTCATATGTCAAATGCAGTGTTGTCAAATAGCGGTTATAGCGTAGCTCTTTTTTGGCTTACCGCTAATCCACTATTACCCGCTATTTGCCGCTTTTTCCTGCTTTTCCCGCTATTTTCCGCTTTAAGAAGTTGGAAATAGCGGAATTTTGGCTTCCTGCTATAGTCCGCGATTAACAACAGTGGTCAAGTGTTTTATTTTGTACTGTGAACCAAAAGGAAAGTAAGGTGAATCGAATTGAATCGTTGTATATATATATATATATATATATATATATATATATATATAGACATTTCTTAAAAGTACTATAAAGAATATATGCTAATAAAATGAAAGGAACTATTTAAATTAGTTGCTTTAACCCAAGCTTAAAAATGAAATAGGAGTTCCTAGACTCCTAGCTAGATAAGAAATCATTCAATATCATCTTCTAGCACCGAAGGATGTTCGCTAGTGAAGGATGGTTGTTGGAGAAGGGGATAGTCTTTGGAGCTACAAGGTGAGAGGGAACGGTGAATAGTGAGAAGAGGGCAAAGACGGTCCGATTTGCAATTCTGAATAAAGAATGAAGCTTCGTTCTTTCTAGTTTGATCTAAAATGGCCCTGGAAAGTCCTAAAATGCCCCTAAAAAGGTTCCCCAATTGTCAAAGAATCTGAGACACAGAAGCATTGAAGAGGATGGATAATGACAAAGCAGCTTGGCTAGATATACCTATTGAGGTATGAAAGGGGCTAGGATAGAAAGGTATACAATGGCTCACAAGGTTGTTCAATGACAGTGATTAGTAAGGTCTAATAGCACCCTGAATGACTGAGAAGTACTATCCCTTCTTTCAGAACAAATTTGATGATCAAAATTGTGCTAATTATAGGGAGATTAGGATCATGAGCCACACAATGAAGCTTTAAGAGAGTAATCAATTACAGATTGAGACAAGAGAAACTTATTACAAAAAATCAATTTGGTTTTATGCCAAGGAGGTCGACCACAGAAACTATATACTTGCTGTGAAGATTATGGAGTGATATTGGAGGAATAAAAAGATTAACACATGGTTTTCATTGATTTGAAAGACAGGACAGAATTCATGAAGAGGTTTTGTGGAAGGCTACGGAGAAGAAAGGAGTCAGCATTGGACACATTCAAGCAATTAAGATATGTATAAGGAGGTCATGAGTAGTGTGAGAACAAAAGGTTTCAATTATAGGTTTGTACCAATGGTCAACATTGAGTCTATTGTTTTATTTTGGTCTAGATTTGCTAACTAAACATATTCAAGAAATGTTATCACCATATATACTTTTTTCATGTGTCTTGGAGTTATACTAAAGATATGGAGAAAACCTTGGAAGCACAAAACTTTCTCTTAAGTAGTAGTAAAACAGAAGTATATGTAATACGAGTTTAACATGAGACACAAGAATTTTAGCTTAGATACACTGGTCTTATGGTTTAATTATCTTGGATCCATCATACAAAATGATGGTGAAATAGAGATGTCAACCATAAGATTCGAGCAAGGTGGATAAAATGGAGGAATGCTTTGGTGTCTTGTGTTACAGAAAGGTACCACTTAAGGTTAAAGGAAGATTTTACCACAAAACTATAAGACATGCAATGTTGTGAACGACTGAATGTTGGTGTGCCGACAAAAAAGCTTAGCATTGATAATAATGCTATGATGGATGAATGTCCACATATGACAAGATAGGATTAGGAATGAGATGATTAGAGAGAAAATTGATAGCTCCAATTGAAGACAATATGGTTGAATCTCGTCTTGGGTGATTTCAAGTTTAGACATGTGTAGAGAAGACCCGTAGAATCTAATAATTAGAGATAGAGGCCGAAGGAACTCTATAAG